>NC_133783.1:23556633-23749555 GCF_003597395.2 Chelonoidis abingdonii
TACAATGTTAGTAGGAATCTGTTTGTTTTTTCCTAAAATGATTTGCAGTGTCTGTTTCTTTCCTGGGCTATGGTATCTTTCACTTTCTGCAATAATGAAGACTGTTTTCAAAGCCAAGAATTCATTTATTGAAAAGAAAATAACTTTGACAGACACACAACATTTTGGGAACCTAAAAGGGCAGGGGGGTGGGGTGGTGAACTGTACAGTCACAGATTTGAATATGTCCTGTCTAGAGTGCTGTGCAATGACTGCTGCACTTCAGGATGAAAATACTGCATGGTGATGGGGGTTGAGTGCAGAGGGTAAGGATCTTAGTTCTCAGGGGTGGTTGGTGAATGTACAGGTGTTGGGGGCAGCTGGTGGTGGTAAGAACCTGGATGCTGGGGAAGGGGGTTTGGAGCTGACATTGGGGCACAAGGGAAAGAGCTTTGGGACAGGGGGGCCAGCACAGTAGTGCTCTGCCTGCATGGCTACAAGTGACTGGATAGAGTCCGCTTGGCACGCCAGGTTGCTTATCAGCTGTTTTGTGCTTTTCTTCTTAGCTACTGTGTTTCTCTGGTGGATCCTGCTTTCCCTTTCCCTCCAGTCCTGCAGTTTTTTACACTCTCTGGCAGAGTGATCCATAACTGCTTTCAGCATGTCTTCTTTGCTTTTTCGCAGCTTCTTCCTGAGGTTTTGTAGCCTCTGAGCAGTGGATGATATGAGCAGTCGAGTAGTCAAGGTCACTTTTTGAAAGGCAAAAATGGCAACAGTTAACAGAGGCAGCATTGTTTATAATCTCACCCAGACAGTTATTCCCACACAGTGAAGTAGTTTACGGTCTTCACTTTAGCATACTTTTCCCATACCAAACAGAGCACCCACAACCCACAGCAGCCACGAAATGGTGAGTAAGGGGGACTGATTTCTTCAGGGATGTGCAGGAGTTTCTGTGCATTGGGGAAAGCAAACTGCTGCAGGGGGCATCTACACTGAACAGTCTCCCAACATTTTCCACAGGAGTTAATCCTGGAAGATATCTCGCTGCTGCGGGTAACCTGGGAAGAGCGGGTGGGTCTTCTACAGCAATGCCGATTCCACCCTGGCCCCTATGCAGTTTGCCTGTGTGCAGCAATGGTCCCCCCACCCCTTGCGGCACAGTGGCGCGGACACAGCCTGACTGGGACAAGGACCACAGTGGCTCTCCCTATAAACTTGCACAAGCGCATTGCCCATGCTCTGGCTGAAACTTCTGAAGAGATTACCAAGGCTGATTACCGTGATGTGATAGACCACATCCAATGGGCTATTCCACATCTAGGCATGCATGCATGCAGCCCTAACCCTCCCTCCTCTCCCGAAACATTTCCATCCTGAAAATAAAAGCCACTTACCGGGAACCCACTCCTCCGCTTGTCCTTCACCAAGTACCGGCTGCTGCGACTGGCTGCCTTCCTCCTGGCTTGAGAAGAGCTCCTGGCTGCATGCCTTCTGGGACTCTGGGGTATCTGCCTCCACCCCGGTACCCTCAGTCTCGGTTTCCTCCCCCTCCTCCTCCTCTTCTCCCTCCCTCTCCTCTCCCACCCTGCTCTGAAGTGTCCATCATGGTTGTCGGATTGGCAGTGGGGTCACCCCCAAGTATCGCGTCCAGCTCCTTGTAAAAACAGCAGGTCGTGGGGGCAGCACCTGAGCGGTGGTTTCCGTCACGGGCTTTGCAATAGGCACTCCGCAGCTCCTTTACTTTAACCCTGCACTGCACCACATCCCGGTCATGGCCCCTTTCCAGAATGGCCCTTGAGATCTGCCCATAGGTATTGTAATTCATATGGCTGGAGCGCAGCTGTGACTGCACAGCTTCCTCACCCCAAACACTGATGAGGTCCAGCAACTCAGCATTGCTCCATGCTGGGGCTCGTTTGGTGCGTGGAGGCCTGGTCACCTGGAAAGATTCTGATTGCACTCCAAACCTGGCTGAGCAAACAGGAAGGGGATTTTTAAAATTGCTGGGGCATTTAAAGGGCAGGGTCACCTGAGGCCAGGGCAGTAGAGTGCGAACTGATGAGCAGAGTGGCTGACCAGGCATTCTGGGATACCTCCGAATATTCTGGAGGCCAATTACAGCGCTTTTGGTGGCCACACTGGCGGAGCAGCGCTGCATGACCAGCGCGGCAATCATTATACCCCAGGCAGAGCAGGAGTACAGCCAGCACTGCAGCTAGGGAGATGCAGCGCTGTAAACCCACCACCAGCGCTGCAACTCTCCAGTGTAGCAATACCCTAGATGCTTGAGTTGCTGTGACGTAATGTTGAGAGCCACCATTGCTCTCTACCAATGTTTACAGCTGGCTTTTCAGTAAATACCTTTTAGTATTCTAATCTGTATAGTAAAATTGATCAGGAAGACTGTCTGTCTGTCTGTCTGTCTGTCTCTCTGTGGTCTCTCATAACTTATCCCTTGATGGCCCATCGGTAAAGGCAACAGTGCCATTACATCTGTAATACAGATTTTTAGCAGATTCAGGTAAAAGATGTGAGCATTCTTTTTGTATTAGATAGCGGAAGCCCTGAAACCATTCTCAAAGAAGGTGTTGCAGTGCAGCTCTACAGGTCTAGAGGTGCCATAAAGTACATGAGATGGAAGCTAGATGTGGTGTATGCAAATGACTTGTAGTAGGAGCCTTGGCAAATAGGTTGGGTGGATTGACAGTGCCCCCTTGTGAAAACTGCTGCTTTGCCATCAGGATGCATATTATGCCTTTAGCTTAGCCTGTCCCTTATCTTTCAGAGTCCTATGAGGGGAAAATACATTGTGAGGAGAGACCTCAATGTGTTCTTAGATGTTACAGGTGGGGGTGTCCTTTTAAAATGAATAAGCAGACCGAAATTCCAGATTCTTGATCAGCAGGCACTCTGCACTTTTGTAAATACTGGATTAATAATTCCTGATGAAGTCTCTCCAGTACTTCACAATTAACCTCTTAAGATATCTTGCTCATGAATGAATAGCATGTTTAGCTAGCATTGTGTGCTATGATGGTGGCTGGGGTTTTTTAACTGAAGAGACCCTTGAAGCTAAAGTGTGGCTTTTCCTTAATCTGTTTGGTTCTGTAAAGACTCTGCGCAACTGAGCTAGTGCAAACAAGAGTGTTTTGGAGAGGGTGGTGGTAACTAGGTGAAAACGTATTGCAAAATATAACTTGCACATCATACTGAAAGTAGCAGGCACAGTGACAGGTTTCAGAGTGTTAGTCTGTATCAGCAAAAAAAACAGGAGTAGTTGTGGCACCTTAGAGACTAACAAATTTATTTGAGCATAAGCTTTCGTGGGCTAAAACCCACTGCATCGGATGTATGGAGTTGAAAATACAGTAGGAAGATATCTCTCTCTCTCTCATACACACAGAGAACATGAAAAAAAAAAGTGGGTGTTACCATAGCAGCTGTAATGAGAGTAATTAAGGTGAGCTGTTTAAAAAAAAAAAAAAAAAAGTTTTTGTAGTGATAAGCAGGTGTGAGTAACAGTGAGCGGGGGGGGGGAGGGGAGCGGGAAGAATTAGCATGGCAGTTTTTACTTTGTATAATGACCCATCTACTCCCAGTCTTTATTCAATCCTAATTTAATGGTGTCTAGTTTGCACATTAATTCCAATTCCACAGTTTGTCTTTGGAGTCTGTTTTTGACATTTTTTGAGGGACATGGGGGAAATGGGAATTAGGGAGGAGGGTTGGATGGGGTCGGGGCAGTCAGGGCACTTGGAGCAAGAGGGTTGGATAGGGGGTTGGGTCCCGGAAGGGGGTGGTAAGGGGCCAAGGAGCGGGGGGTGGGACGGGTTGGATGGGTCAGAGATTCTGAGGGGGGCAGTCAGGGGGTGGGGGCCAGGCTGTTTTGGGGAAGCACAGTCTGCTCTACCAGCCCCTCCATCCAGTTTTACAACCCCAATGTGGCCCTCGAGCCAAAAAGTTTGCCCACCTAAGCTAGTATGAAACTAGCTTGTTTGCATTGGTGTCATGGTCTCCTTATGAGAAGACTATAGATCACACAGGTTAAGTATTGGGGCTGCTTCCCGAATAGTGATACTGCCCCTGACTAGTTCAATGTTCGGAAGGGTCGTTGCTATTCCATACCAGGTTTCCAAGTCTAATTTCCTTTGAGGAAAGATGGGGGAGTAGGGGAAATAAAGCAGCCCAGTTGGAGCACTGTGGTTCTTCAGAAACCCACACTTTAGAAAGCTTGTTAAAGAAGTGCTTAATTGATCTGATGGCATATTAAATTTTCAGAAATGTGTACATTAGAACTTAACATTTTGTTTGCGTTTGGAAGTATGGGTAGGGACTGGTAGTAGGTGGGAATGGGGGGTGATATGTGTATAAACGTGACTACAATCTGCGTAAGTTCCTACGCTAAAATGTAAGGGCATCAATGTCTTAAATCTATTTTAAAAAGCTAATTCATGTGGAGTAACTATTTACTTAGGGTATGAGAGACCTTCAGATATGCAATTTTGAAAATTTGCTTCTCTTCAGTAGCTGTGGCAAGCCCCCTCTTGTGGGAGAGAGACTGCGTGAAGGGTCCTGAGATATGGTGTCAGAATTTGCGGACTGCGTCACAATGTGGAGCTGTGAAACACTGTCAGCAAACTGTCTGGAACAAGCCTTCTGTGGTGAGTGTAATTGAGACTTGTTCCACTCTACCATTCAGCTCATCTGTGTTGTCATGTGCTGCTTAACTGTTCCTAAAGTTTGTGTTGGAATTGTAGAAGGAAGGTGCCATATGAATCTCACTCTTTTTCTAAATGTTTAGGCCATCAAAAATTTTTGCATCAAAGGCTTGGCTACAATATGTTAATTTAGATCTTAAAAAGAAATAGGATTTTCTTTTGTTAGCTATGGAAGGAAAGGAAGAACACTCTGCTAACTTCTGCCTATGTCAGTCCAATCACCATTTTGTAGAGTAGTAGGAGAGGGAAGAATAACCTAGAGACCGTATGAGCTATGTAAACTTATTCCTCTTATGCTTCCAGGAGTGAATCCTATAAACTTAATGCCTGGTGTCTAACATCCATTATGGCTGCAGAGATCTCATTGAGCCACACTAAATTTGAAGGTGTCACAATGGAAAAATAAATAAAATTGTAATTGTATATATGCCTGCAGTGTTTCCTAAGACTTTACTGCATTTTCTGTGGAAACTTATATTGTGACAATGACCTTCATCTCCATAATGGTATAATCAGTGCGCCTTCCAAATCTGTGTGCTTGAGAAAGTATGTTTTAATATGGTTAACATTTGTATATAAATGCATCAGGAAATGTGTTGGAGAGTCCAAGACTGGCTAATTCTACTAGATCATCTGTTTCCACCTCCTGCCCCGTTGTTTTACTCGGTTTTCTACAAACAGGACCAAAAATTGATTGAATACCATGCCCCAGAAGCAATGTTTTTAGCTTGATTTAAAAAAATTGGTTATGGGAAGATTTGGCTGTCTGACTCCCCACTCTTGCTAGTTTTGGACTACAGTTTTTGTCATTCTGATCTTATTTCTATTCTCCTTCCTCAATGCAAAATCAAACGGTGGCATGCTTTCCACCTAATTCCTAAACAGAGCAGTCAAAAACAATCTCAGGAGCCTTAATGTCTTGAAGGGGAAGGTGGAACAGGAAAGTCCCTCTAAGATAACCATATCAAAAGCAAATTTTCACAGTCATATGTGAAGTAGAACATGTTGTATTTGTGATATTTCTTACTGCAGTAGATGTGCTATTGCTTTGTTTTCTTCCACCCACATACATTGTTTTTGTATCTGACATCTATCTATCCTAGACACTGGAACTTGACACATTTGAAATGGCCTTGACTTTGGGATCGAACAGGAAGAGAATTGGCCTATTTTTTGGAAGAGGAAATAAAGCACAAAAGGCTTGAAAAATGCAATGTGCAAGGAAAACTTAGTATATTTATTAACTTTTAGGTCCCTCTGAAGTAACTTCTTTGTTTGTTTTTTTCCTCAGAAAAGCATCCCATGTGACTTATGTAAAGAGGTTGTAATAGTGGCTGGGAATCTCTTGAAGGACAATGGCACAGAGGTAAGCTTAAAGGCACTATGCGACTTCATTGTAATAGTTTTTATCCCCCAGGGAAGCGGGGTGATCTCCAAATGGGGCTTAAGGCTTTTATAAACTAGTATTGAAAGAAGTATTAGTGCAGTGAGTATCAACACTGGTGACTTTGGGAAGATCTGGTATTGGAGAGCAAAGACCTGTATCATCACACTCTACCCCACTTGAGAGTTCAAGTGTTTCCAGATTGCGTATAGTCATTCTCTGAGAATGAAGAACTGGCACATCTCTGTGCGGCTGCATGCATGAACACAGCCAATAACTCTCCTCTCATCTCATAGGGTGAGATCCGTTCTTATATCGAGAAGATATGTGAGTTCCTTCCTGACCAGGGCCTGGTATCTGAATGCAAGGAGTCCGTGGATGCTTACCTACCAGTTGTCATGGACCTGATCAAAGAAGAATTAGTAAGTTGACTGTAAATTTTTGAAAACCTTAAATTGAAAAACTATGCCACGTCTCTGAGTTTTGTCCCTTATAGGGTAAGTGGTGGGTGGGTTTAATCCTTTAAGAAGATACAAATGAGATTACTAACTCCCCTAATGTGCAGACCATTAAGTCATTACAATTAAAAAAAAAACAAAAACAAATCTAAGTAGTGGTGTATGTCTGGATTATGTCTTTCTGAAACCCGGTTATCCAAAACTCCTTGTTCTTAAAATTTGTCCTCGATCTCTCATCATTTCACTTCTCCTGATTAATGTAAATGTTCCCAATGTCCTGAAATGTCTTTGATATAAATTGGGTTAATACAATAATAGAAATTACAGCCAGAAAAGTTCTGTTCACTTGCCTATACAATGCTGCATTATAAATCCAATGGAAGGGTTTCCATTTCACAAAGATGCAGATTAGGGATTACAAGGAAACAATTAAGTTTAAATTCTGAAACCACTTTCTTGCAGTGAATCTTTGCTCAGTCTTTGAGATTGAATATGGCATCAGACTAGTGCTTTGTTTTTCTGATTTTTTCCTCTCTCATATTCAGGATAATCCTGAAGTACTGTGCAGTGCTCTCTGCTTGTGCCAATCCCTTCAGAAGCACCTTGCTGCAATGAAACTTCAGAAACAGCTCCAGTCCAACAAAATACCTGAACTGGACTTCTCAGAACTGGCATCTCCCTTCATGGCTAATGTGCCTCTTCTCCTTTACCCTCAGGACAAGCCCAAGCAAGAGTCTCAGGTAAGGATGCAGCATGTCTCTGGGCACAGGAGAAGTGAATGTGTGTTCCATTCAAGTATCCCAGTGGTCTTTGTAACAATTTATTGCTAATTTTGTGTTTTCAGGCAACTTTAGAAGTTTGGAAAGCCAACATGCATTTAACTAAGTGAATGCCACGCTACAAATTGCGTAATCGTATGAGTGTGAAATGGCCATTTTGCTGGCTATGCGATATTTGTTGTGATTTGTCTTCTGCATTATTATAGTCCGAGGTAATGATAGTGTCTATCATTAGGATTGCCTGACACTTTCCATGATAGGATCCTGCTTTTTAGTTGCTTATAACTTTGCCAAACTTAACTCTTTGGGATAAAACTCTTCCAGGCCAGGTGTCAGCCTCCAGCAGAATTATTCTCTTTGAAAGCTTCAACAAAAAAGGTCCAGGTGTTTCAGAGAATGGGATGAGGGAAAATGTTTTGACCATTTACTAAAAACAAAGTGTTGTGTTTTTTTGTTTTATAAAGTTTTAGTACCTCTGCAGGTTTTCGAGCAAAGGCTTGAAATTTGTCAGGGAAGTGCTTTTTTGCTGTTGCAGTAAAAACAAACAAACCCATATCTGGCCAAGTTATAAGCCTCTGAAAAATCTTAAGCTTGCAAGGCTCAATAGAAACTTGTTAGTTTAGCAACTAAATTCACTGAAGATTCTGTCTCTATTGAGCATGCTGCAGCCCAGGGCTGCAGGAGCTGAGGAGGACTTTCCCTGCAACTGCTTCTCCCAGTAGTACTAGACCTGAAAGCAAGGAGATGACTGAGACCCCCAGGAAAGAATCTCCCTGCTGATACCTTGTGAAAGACGAAGTAACCTGAGTCCAATGCTGAGGCAACAAGAACTGCCTTACAGAGAAGGAACAAGATGTGTTGTACAGGGAGTAGACCGGGAGCTGTAGGAGACAGACTGGAAGGGCCTGAGGCAGAACATTCCCCTCCAGAGCCAGGAGTCTCCGTATTCCTTAGCTGTTGGCAAATAGCTATGAAACCTGCTGACGGTGTGTATACCTGTCTCCCCTCAAATGGCTGGCGCACACAGTGAGGGCAGCAGACTATTCCTGTCAGTTACTCCATTAGCTCAAGTGTATTAGAACTTACGATTTTATAAAGTACTCTTTAGGAGAAGTGTTAAAGTTCATATCATAGAAGTGGTAATTGATACCAGCAACACAAGTCTGGAATAACAAGCGTTAAGATAGTATTTTCCTTTTCTCCCTTTTCAGGGGGCTGGGGATGTGTGCAAAGACTGCGTTCAGCTAGTCACTGATGTTCAGGAGGCTGTAAGGACCAACTCATCTTTTGTGACTTCCTTAATTGCTCATGCCAAGGAGGAGTGTGAACGCTTGGGACCTGCCACAGCTGACATGGTAACAAAATAATCTTCTGTTGATTGATTAAGGAAATTTGTCCGTAGTGGAGACATGAAATGACCTCCGTAAATGTCGGTTTTCAATAGGATTTATATTTGGTAGAAACAAGGTAGATAACATTAGGTGCAGCTCTTGGATTTAATTTGCTGGCCCAGCACTTACAAACCATAAGCTTTCTGATCCAAAAAAGCTTTCTGCTTCCTTCCTCTTCCCAAAATTAAGTCCTCACTCTAAGATGAGCATCTTAGTGTTTTGAAAAGCCTGGAGGATTGTGGCAAGTAATATCAGAGCTAATAACAATTACTGGGTGAGGTAATGGTGCAATAGTTTTAATATATTTTTCTTTCATTAAATAACAAAATGGGGTGATGGGGAACACATGATGTGCACAAGTCAAGACATTGTTTGACTGTGTCCAAAAGTGTCACATTCAAGAAACTGTAAATACACAAAGATAATCGCATAGCATGTGGCAAAATAGTACATATATGCAGGGGACAAACATATTGTTGTGGGAAACATTGCTTTGAATTTTCCAAGATGTATGTAATTTTACCATGATGTGGCATTAACAGTTGCATGTATGGGTAAAATGGTTTTGTTTACTGGCCTGTATTTCTCTCCCACAGTGCAAGGACTACATCTCCCAGTATTCAGACTTGGCTATTCAAATGATGATGCACATGGTAAGATCATATGACCTCAAATCTCCTCTTGGTATAACTTCTCTGTTTTGTGTAGCTTCCTCTTAACTTATTCTGGAGAATGGTCATACCCTAAGCCTTCTAAAGGTCATCAGGACTCCTCCAGATTCATTTTGAAGTGTGTAAACTTCATAGCTGAGGTCTTGAGATCCTTAATAAAGTCATAGTAGTATACTTGGCAACGAAAGTCTGAATTCATTCTTTAGCTGTTTCCCCTATGTATCTGTCACAGCCATTCTGAAGATACATAGACATCTTTGTTCTTGCAGACCTCGGAGTGCATGTAATAAATGACTTTTAAATCTTCCATTGTGTTTACTCTCTCGAACGTGGCTACTTTTTCACCTCTATGCCAAAAATGCTTCTTACAGATACCAGAACTGGTCGGTCCCAGGGACCTGACTTGATAACACAACCTGGTTGATGGAATGGATGTGTCACATCCCCATGGTAGTAAGCATTGTCAGAAGAATGGGGTTTCCAGATAGCTGAAGTTCTAATGCAGTGGAGAATAAATTTGGGGAGTATGCAGTGGAGAATAAATTTGTTGTTCCATTGATACAGGCATTGTGTACAAAAACGCATAAATTTTGTTTGCAACCGCATACAGAGCACTTTTTCATCCAGGGATTGCAAAGCACTTTACAGAGACTGGTTAGCACTATTATCTCTGTTTTAAAAATAGAGGAACTGAGATACTGGGATGTGTCCAAAGTGACGCATTCACTGGCAAGGTAGATCTGTGAATAGAGCCCATGACTGACTTGAACACTTGTTTTTAAGCAATAGACATGCTATCTCGCTTTAAATAACCTTACTTAAATTGTGTTCAGCGTGTCTAAAGGCTTGAACTTGACATTATATTGTGAGCCTCTTGTTTTGGAATTTGTCAGTTAGAAATCCCTTTCAGGAGTTAAGGGCACCCTTTAATTGAAATGAACATTTAAATTTTCTTTTTTGCATAAAGTTGGCTTCAAATTTTCAGTTGTAACTATTGCATCTGGGCAGTATTTCAAAACTGGAACATGAACACATTTAACGTTCTGGTTTGCTCCGAGCAGTGTTCACATTTTGTCTGGATATAATCTTTCACAGGGTGCCTCATCAATGTGATAGCTTAAAAAATGTGCTACGAGCTATTCTGGGGTGAGCAATTAACTAAATGAAGGGTCGTCCTTGCACTGCCTACCTCATGCATAGAGGTTGGGGCACTAGCAAGATTTTTTTTTTTTTTTTGTAAAAACCATGTACACAGTTCAGCTGCTTGAGGTTTTTTCCTTTAATCAAACTGTTATGTCTTTCATTTCATATTTTTCTTTCTCTGTCTCCAATCTCCTCTGTCAACAGCAGGACCAGGTATGTGAGTAACTTGCCTGTGGTGGTGCCTTGCTTTTCAGCTACAGGGCTGTAGTTCACCTCTTGCTAATTAGTTGTGTATGTGATGTGGCTGCCCTCAGCTTTGACAGATACAAGGGATGTTTGGGGGTGGAGTGAAAAAGAGAGGGGAGAGAGATCTCCAATGAACAGGTCATGATTCCTGCTCCTGACATCAGCTCTTCATTAAGATTTCAACCTAATAGTGGAACCACCAGTGGAGCGGATTGCTTTTCCTGGGGTAGAGGTGAAGATGTAGGAAAATCTTGACACTGCCTCTAATCAGTTTCTGTTTTCACTCTTGAGTCCTTGAACTCTAAGATGAAGTCAGTGCTGTGACTGGTTTTCTTCTAGGATGACCTTTATAGGTCAGGGCAATAGTTGTAGACAGTCACAGTATGTGAATTGGCAAAAAGATAGAGGGCCTTCAAATTTCCACTCTTCCAATGCCTCTTAGTTTCCTATTTAGGAAAGTCCTGGGGAGACCTTGTGTCTGTCATGTTTCAATGAGAACATGTTGCATGTATGTGGTGCTGCTGTAGCATTAATACCTTGAAACGCTTATAGTGCATGAACTAGGGAACTCGACTAAAGGCAGTGCTTGGCTGAGCTGAATCTATGTAGTCTGAGGTATTGCTTCTACCTGTGCATGGAAGTCTTACAGGCAAGGGGCATGATAAATAAAACTGTGTGGCATTGAAGCAGTAAACCTCCATTGTCTGAAGTTGTTTCCCTTGTTAAAGGATGGAGATGGAAAAACACTTTATCTCCCTTTCTATTACCATTTGATGGTCAGACTGCCCATGTAGTGGGGGAAGAGGGCAGTCTGAGTATGACCACATCTAAGCTAGACTGCTTTTTCTGCTAGCCTCTGGTGCTGACAAGAGTTTGCCAAAAACCTGTTTGGAAACGCAATCCTCTAGCTTTGTACCCTATGCTGTTGTAAGTGCTGTCTGTTTTCACTGTGTTGGCATGACGGGTCCTATTTGAACAATTGTTCACTTTCATATGCCTGGCATTAGTGTTTTTTTGTAGTTAGTAGTACTACCAGTTTCAAAGGACTCAGGACTTCTAGTTACATCTGTGCGTTTCAAACAGGAAATCAGCTTCTAAAAACTTCCCCATCTGAAGGGGGAAAATATTCTGGACATGTTTCTAACTCACTTTTATGGCATCATAAAGTGCACTTAGGGCTATGAGTGTTCTAGGACTGCAGGTCGTAGGGTCCTGGGTTCTATTAAAGTTTAGATAGCACTTCCTCTTGACCTTTCCCCAATCCTGTATTAACCATACACAGGATGGAGCAAACCGTAGTAAACCTACCTTGGGAGAAGAGTGGGGCAGGAAGTGTCTTTAGTTCAGAGAATAAACTCGTCTTTAAGAATTTCAGCCCAGTTCATTGTGGGACATCAGCCTAAGAGGCCCGGCCATCCTTCTTCCCCTCTCATCTCACTGCTTCCTCCCCAGTCCCTTCACAAACTCTTCTTTCTGGATTCTAGGTATGTGGGAAATGTCCATGAAGGGGGTGGGTGGGAGAGAATGCAGTCCCTTTTACACAGTAAGCTCTCCAATTCTGGTGTCTGTCTATAGTACATACAGTAGCTTCAGTCTTGGTGACGTTCCCTCCCCCACCCCCCCCACCCCCACTATCACCCCCTTACTCTCACAGAGATTGTGGAGCACACAGCAAAGCCCAATTAAGGCCCAGCGCCGCGTCCACAGGCCCCCCACACCCGTTCGTAGCCTCCCCTCCAAACCCTGCCGGGACCCGGGATCCCTCCCCCACCCCCCCCACCACTAGGCTGAGCCCCCAGCTGGGCTGCTGTCCTGAAGCCAGAGAGCCTCCCTGCAGAGGGGCCTCCCCACTGTGAATGGGTCAGGCCTTCAGTAAATCCTAGCAGCACAGCCAGGTCATGCGCAGGCTTTTATTACACAGTTTGTCCCACTGTATGCGACAAGCATCAAGTGTTTTCCTAGGGCTGAGGCTCGGGGCTGCCCCTAGGAGGCTGGGGCTCTCCTATAGGACTTTGGCACCCTAGAAAGCCAGCTCTGGGGCTGAGTGACACACTTGCCCCACACATACCCCCAGCTGGGCTGGGGGTGGGGGAAAGGCTGCCTGCTTGGAGTCACTCCCAAGGCTCAGCAACACTCAGGTGCCAGAGGCCCTGGCCCCTGACCAAAGGGCCTTCTGGGCAGTTAGTGTTGGATTGGGGGAGTGAGGGGGGCTGCAAAGGCCCTCTCACAGCCCAGGCTGCAGCTGTCCTCTGCTGGCTGCTCCCCCCATGGACCCCTCCCTCCCTGTCTCTGATCCCCTCTCCCTTCACCAATTGGGGGATGAAGTGGGGGAATCTGCAGCTGCTTGGCCCAGCTCTAGCCAGCGGGGAGAGAATTCACACACACGCCCCCTGCGTCTCTGCCAGTTTGTGGGGCTGAGCCTGGCCAGGCAGCTGGGAGCTCCCAGTGCCAGCTGCCCCACTCACTGCTGGAGCTGGTGCAGGTACCCTCTGGGCCCTGGCCCCCTCTTCCTCCACCTGGTCCTTGGACTTTTCTTCCTGGCGCCAGGGCACTGCCTGTCCCTGCTGGGCCCCTCCAGCCTCGTGCTGCTGCCGGGGTGTGCGTGGGGGGAGATGCACTCCTCTAGCCTGTAGGGGAACAAACAGCCAGTGTGAGGGGCAGTGGATGCCTGGCCAGGAACATGGGGCATCCCTGCCCCAGGGGCTATGCAGCTGCTTTGGGCTCCCGGTGAAAGGATGGAGCTGGAGTTGCTGCAGAGGGCAAAGGTGATCCCTAGCCGAGGCTGCCCCTCCAGTCATGCCCTCCCTATGGCCCCGCTGCGTGGGGGCTCCCCTCCTGGGCTAGGGTGGACGTGAGCCAGGAACGGGTTTGGATTGGAGTATTACATGCCCACCCCCAGTGCTGTGAAGGGGTGAGGCGGCAGGTCCAAAGAAGGGCCCTGGCACTGTGTCCGGGGGTAGCTCATTCAGTCTATCCTGTGCCAGCCCCTGAATATCACAGGCCAGGTGCAACCGCACCAGGGCCTGTCGGGTGACCTCCCACTGCACCCCTTTTCCCCAGAGCCCCACCCCACTGTGCAGTCTCCCCACAGGAGGCTGTGCTGGCTGCTCCACATGCTCAGGGCCCTCAGCCCGGTTTCAGCTCCATGTGGGTGCTGCTCCCCCGGCCTGAGCCAGTGCCCAGCCTGTACCTTGGGTTGCTGCTGTCCTGAGCTGCTGGGCTCAGCTGGGATGGCTGCTGCCACCACCTCCTCTGCCTGCTCCTGAGTTGGCGCAGGGCTTGGGCTGTGCGCCGGTTGCCCCCGTACTCCCAGACCAGCTGGGCACGCTCCTCTGCCCGCTCATCCCCACTGCTCCTGAACAGGCTCCGCAGCTGCAGCAGCCCCACGTCCTGGAAGATGTTGGCAGAAGCTCTTTTCCGGGCACGGGCCTCAGGAACCTGGCACTGCAGGGGGTCGCATGCCACAGAGGCTGGGGTGCCCATAGGTCTGCCCCTGTGGGAAGGAAGGGAACAGGATGAGGCTGCAAGAAGGGATTTGGCTCCCCTCTCCCTCGTCAGCCTGCATCCCCTGGGGACTGCCTGCTGGCTCCCCACCCCTCGGCTGACTCCTCCGCCTACATGGGACGGGAGGGGTACAACCTATGGGATTTTGCAACCTGCACCTATGAGCTCTGCCCAGTGCCGCGGCTAGCGCGTCAGTAGCCAGGAGTCAAGGGCAGAGCGAGCTCGTTTCCTGCCTGGCTGTGCTGCCTTTCCAGGACCCAGAGGTTCCCCGCTTTTTCCTGCTTCTCTGCCCCACTTCCTGGCTGGCTGAGCAGGGCTGGACCGGAGCCTGCGTCCCCTGGACACAACAGCCCCGTAGCCCTCCGCCAGCCCCAGGACAAGTGGGGGCCGCCGCGGTCTCCACGGGCCGCGAGCAGCGGGTGTCGCGCTCCAGTGCCCGCTGGCCCCGGGCTCTCCGGGTGCGTCTACACGGCGTGACACTGGCAACCCCGGGGCTGGCCGGGGCTGGCCCGCGCCGGCCGCCTCGGGCTCTTCCATGGGGGTTTGGCCCGGGCTGTCGGGCCCCGGGGGGACCCCAGAGCTCCGGCCCTGGNTGGTCTGAGCACAAATGTCACAGATTCAGCTCAACTGTGTTCAGTTGCTTGGTTACTGTCATGTAGATGTGAGTTCTTAAGGGAGCACTATCACTTTGAATTTTAGTCTAAAGAAAAATGCTATCCTTTAGTGCTTTGTGAAGAATCAACACAAATGGGATGTTGGTAACAGTTGTAAAATGCACAAAAATAAACAGAAGAAATAATTTTTTTCCTCTCATCTTTGTTAATAGCAATAGTAAGTGTCCACTATAATAGTAACAGGGGAGTGACCTCTCTTTAAATTGTTGGTGTGCCCATTTGAACACTTTTGCTACCCTGTACTGCAGCAAGATTGGAGGAGATAGCTGTAATCCATTCACCATCATTTGGATTGCTGAGCTGAAATAGTCGCACTGTTGCAAAGAACTGAAGCAGAATGGTTCTTGTACCACAGGGCAGGGCTCAATACAATAACCTACCTTTGCAGAGCCATGTTTGGTGATGATCAAGAGCTTTTGCTTCTATTTGATTTGCTCCTTCCTCTGTATGATTTGATTAGTAACTTGAGTATCTGCAAGATTTATACTATAAAACCCAAAGCCTTGTGTACAAATAACTGGTTTCTGCCTAGCTTTTTTTCGTTTTTTTGCATTTCTTAAAAAATTAGAAGTATAGGCTACGTTCTGTGCTACTGTAGGGATGGTATATTATAACTGCATAAAAGTGATCTTGTTGGAAGCATCGCTTCATGCCAACACTTCTTATTTACAGAATTAATCAAATGATTTTACAGAAAATAGTTGATTTTGTGGACGTCAGTCAGTCTTGAACTTCCCAGCATTTCTTGAATCTTGCACAAACTCCATAGAGTCCAGATAAAATGTATTCTTCGCTCAAACCTTCATAAGATTAAAGGGGGAATAGCAGAATATCCTCTCTACTGTGATCCCATTGGCTACTGAAGAAGATGCATGTCTTTTAAGGAGTTGGTCATTTGCAAATACCTAAGAATTAGCCCTAAATCCCCATTAAAAATGACTAAACCTGATCAGTTTGTCTTGCCTATAACAGTAATGGCCAAAACTTTTGTTTCCTTCCAGAATAGTTGAATTTGAGAACAATCTTGTATTACTGCTTTTTCAATTCTGAACTATCTTTTCCCCCTTTTTATGGAGTCTGTGAGGTTAAATAAAATCTGTGCAGAATCTCTTAAATTCTGTCTTTAGCTGATGTGTGCTGATCCCTCTCTCTCCAGCAACCAAAAGATATCTGTGCCATGGTTGGATTCTGTCCTTCCCTGAAAACTGTGCCCCTCCTGACTCTAGTGCCTGCAAAAGTGATGCAGGAAGTGAAGATGGAACCTGTGGAGGAGGTAAGATGGGGCTTTCAACACTACCTGCTGTTTTTTTGTGAAAGGACAAAGGCTACTTGAGCCAGATGATGAAGCAAAGCTATATAGATGTGTGCAGACTTTCAGACTTCTATTTCAGTGCACAGAATAATACGTCTCCTAGCATATTAAGCTATTGACCATCACTGGTTGGAGTTTTAGTTTACGAAGCTGCTTCCTTTTGGAGAGTTGCATTTTGGGGCAGGCACAGAGCAAAGCTGGGAGGTACCATTTTAACCTTTTAGTCAATTATGAATTTTAGTACAGCACTAGCTATGGCCAGGATGTCTTTCAGTTGCCTATAGCTTGAATTTTGAACAGCATTTTTTCAAGCATTATTAGAAGCACTTGGCCTTATTGAGGACTAAACCTTTGATAAAATTGAAGTTTAGCCTATGTTTGGTGTTAGATGCTTTTGGTGTTTTTACCTTTCTAAAAAAGGCAGTATTCATACGTGTAACTCAATCAGCTCAATTTATATTTTGTTCAAACTTTCTGAAAATCAGTTCCCTGTCACCTTTTGTCTAAGGTGAAGGATAAGAAACTTCAGCCCAAAAGAGAAATCTTTTTTCAGATAGTTACAATGCACTGGAAATGAGGACTTTTGAAAAGAATGTCTTTGACAGTATTCTCTCTGGTACAGGAAACTGGAGGATGCTTGTGGCTCAAATTGATTTGATCCTGAAGATCCCAGTGAGCTCTGTAGATTTTTAAAAATCAATGCAGATAATAGAAACAAAGTAATTGGAATGGGGAAAAATCACCTGGATCAGTGGTTCTCAAACTGTGGGTCAGGACCCTATTGTAATGGGGTCACCTGAACTGGCATAGACTTGCTACCCGGGGTTGAAGCTGAAGCCCGAGGTCCGCAGCCCTGGGTGACAGGGCTCAGGTTACAGTCCCTGTGCTTGGGGCTGTAGTGTGCCGCCTGGTCTCTCCTCCCCCCCCCCCGCACTGGGGCTCAGGCTTTGTCGGCTCCCCTCCCCCTCAAGACAGGCTCAGGCTTCTGTCCCCCCGCACCCACCGAGGTTATGTAATTTCTGTTATCAGAAGGGGGTCATGGTGCAATGAAGTTTGAGAACTCCTGGCCTAGGTGTACACATTCCCTTGCCTTTGCAGGTTTCAGTCCACTTCACAAAAACTTTTCATCCAGTATTAAACCAGGCAAGAAGTGACCTTTCTTTTGAAGACCCTTTTGGAACTTACAAATAGACTTCAAATTTCAGTTCACCCGTGGCTCTTTGTCCATACTGGCTCTATCATGTGCAGCTCACTTTCAGCAATTTATCAGTGATAATTAGTGTTAGTTTTCACTTGTAGCAATTTACTTTGTCATCTCATGAAAATCTAATATAGGAAACAAGCTGTCATGCTGCACCTGAACAAATTTCACATTTGGTTGGTGACAGTCTCTTTTCTGGATCATTTTTAACTTTAAAATGTTAATGCCGTAATCATCTTCTATAAATATTACCTTATGCTCAGATGCAGAAAAACCTGGTGCAAGCTGAAACCTTGTCTGTTTGCGATATATGTGAGACAATGGTGAAAGAGGTGACCGACCTGCTGGAGAACAACAGGACAGAGGTGTGGAGTTGGTGCAAAGGACAATTTGTATACTGTGATATTTTGAAATAGAACTTGTACTAAATACTTGCTGGAATGATGCGGTTCCTTGCTTGGAGCATGTACCACTGCTGTTATAGGGGTGGAGGGAGAGTTGGTATGTGGTAACTTGTATTGCCTAATAGTACGTTCTGGGTTTCTCATGCTCCTGGAACAGTGAGATCTCTGTCCCCCTCTTCAGTGGGATCAAGGACATAAATGGGTACTACTGGGATTGATTCCATGGGTTCTTCCTTCTCACCATCATCCACTCTCTCATTCCAGGAGGAAATAGTGTTTGAAATGGAGAAGCTCTGCTCCGTGTTCCCTCAAAGTATCAAAGACCAGTGTAAGGACTTTGTGGAAACTTATGGCAAAGCTGTCATTGACATGTTGTTGGAGGCAACTAATCCCGAAACTGTATGCATCATGCTGAAATGTTGCACAAGCCGCAAGCCTTCTCCTGAAGGTAAGCACTGGGTAACCACTATTGAGTATTAAATATTGAGTGTGATCAGATTCCCCTGTAGGGACTGTCTTTTACTATACTATTTACCTGGACCTTAATTGTTAGCCTCTTGGCTACTCTCCAGTCTCAGAACTGGACTAGCTTCAAGATAAGAGGTTTTCAATATAATAACTCTAACAAAAAATGCTAATGGTCAGTCTGTCTATTTTTGTTTAGTGAGAATTGCTTCAGAGCCGTTGCAGGCTGGTGACTTCTGTGACGTGTGCAAAATGGTTGTACATTACTTAGAGAAGCAACTCGAGAAGAATGCTACAGGAGCTGAAATTGAGGCTGCACTTGAAAAAGTCTGTCACTTCCTACCAAAATCTATCAGTGAGGAGGTAAAGTACCTTATGTGGGGAGGGTAAATAGACATAAAAGTGATAACTTAGCCATTACGAGGCTAGAGGATCTGAGGGCTAAAATCTATGCTCTGTCACCTATCGGAGTGCTTTTTCTCTACTTTGACCCTTTTCCCTTCAATAGATTATCCTTTCTAAAACCCAGCTGGGACCAAATTCTTGTGCACTGTGCCTGGATATTAATGTCCAAGTCTTCACAGTGACTTTTTTTTTCTGTGCTTGAGATGGCTCACTGCCTCCATCTGTGGCAGGTAATATTTGAAATATTATGGAAGGGCTCATGTGCCACTGACTGCTTTGAAACTAGCCACAGTACAACTGAGACTCTGGAGTGTGTTTTTGGTTTTAAATTGCCCCAAATTGGCAGCCTGATCCCTGTTGGGATTTCTCTGGTGCTTGGTATCAAAGGGTATAAGCTTCCTTTTTGTTCATAGTAAATCACACGAGTGAGGAGGAAGCTTGATCTCTGGCAGATCAGATGGCAGCACCTGCCTCTGGATATGTGGCAGCCTGCGTTACAATCAGAAAAAAGAGCAGTACAAATTGGATAAAGGTATAAAACCAACTAGCCCAGCAAAGCAGTAGAAAGTCAGAATTCACACTTGACTTGTATGAAAATACTGCCAATTGTCATGCTAAAGCAATTAATGATCAGTCAATTGCAGTAAGTATAATGGTTACAGTGAAGGACTTTGTCCCTTCTCTGGAGGGTAAAGGAGCTGGGGGGTTGTCTGCTGTCCCGTCCTGTTTAAAAAAACACCTTTTATATTGAGATGCAAGTTGCTGGATTGTTTCTCTGTTAGCTTTCTTGGGAAATTTGTAATGACTACAGTTTGTGATGCCCCTTATCTGAGGTGGAGGGGTTGGAACAGATCACCTGTTAGACTGCCTCAGCCTTTTGGTACAGTTTAGGGGATTAACAAAGTTGTCAGTAGTATACTGGCTCATGAGTTAGCAAAAGGCAACGTGTTAGTACACAGCTTAAGATATCCTGGCAAACCTTGATTGGATGGCTGAAGAGTGCTAATTGGTTATAGTCTTTCACATAGACCCAGTAATGGATTTGGACTGGTAACCTGTGACTAAAAGCAGTTATAAGTTGTTGGCTGTCCAGTGACTCCTGTAAAGTGAGCTGGTAATCAGCCCATGTCACAATTGGCAACCTTGTTAGAATTCTCAGCAGAAATCCTGGACTTAATGGTCATGGAGACTGATCATCTTCTCACCTTTTAAAGATGGTATCTCCAGTAGAAGGCTGAGGGGTATTGATGCAGTGGAGCTTGCCCTGCTGCTGCCTGTGTTCAACCTGTTGAGTTTCCATTTCAGATACTGGCATAATCTCATCAATTACACTAAAATTTGCTTTAAAAAAGTTGAGCAGACTTTTCTCTCCATAGTGCTGTGATTGTCCTTGGAATACTTTTGTGTGTACTCTGCCTCTCCTCCACCCTTCTCAGTTCTTTCATGCTTGTGATTGTATTCTAAGCTGCTGCTCTGAGGTTTAGCTTCAGTGGCAGATCCGATTTAGTGCTCCTTCCAAATAGCATACAGACTGATGGTAAAACGTATTGCGTCAGTGAACACTCTTTGGAGGAGGGGAAGGTGTGTCTTGTAAATTTTTTCAATAAATCCCTTCACATATCACAATCTAAGACAACAAATGTTAGTAAAAAAAAAAAAGGTTGCAGGGAGGGGGAGAACTTTAAATTATACCCCAAGAAAGGCCTGTTAATAGAACATAAGGACTATGTTAAAAATCACTATTAATAAACAAAAATCAAGCAGAAATCAATACACCAACTTTGTTGTGTCGAAAATGAGGCCTGATTGGTGGACAGAATAACAAAAGGATGAGCTAGTCCTTAGCCAATTTTTTTCCCCAAAACTTTGTTTACCTCCCCATCCTGGTTGCCTCCACCACCATCTCCTGGACCCCCAGCATTTGTTGTTCCAATCCTGAGAGGTGACTTGACCAGGTCAGAGTGAGGGATCAGATCACATTGCTGCCTCCACCAAGTCTGGCTGAATCATGAACACCACCTGGGATGTGAAACTTTGGCTTTGTCTCAACTACACTGTTTTTTTGTCAACAAAAGGCGGCTTTCATTGACAAAACAGTGGCAGTGTACACGCTAAATGCCGATGTAACTCCCCTGCTATGTCAACATGCTAAAACAGCCTCAATGTGAGGCGTAGGGCTTGTCTGTATAGTTAGGGCAATGCAGTGTCTGTGTAGACACATGTTCCCTACACTGGCTGTTGGTTATCATTTTTGTCAATTTCACAGTGAGCGGTGAAACCTGACAAGAAGGCCGGGCAGCTAGAGTCCAGCGACCCTCTGCTCCCAGTGGGGAGTCCTGCGGTTGCTGGATCCTGCTCCTAGTGGGGAACAGTTGTTTTGTTAATTTTGTGGCTCTGGAGGGGCAGCCAAGCTCCTGGTAGGGAGCTGCCAGCAGAGCTGAGACCAGGCTCCCATGCTGCTCCTCTTAGGTCGGTGGAAGCACTCCTGGTGAGGATGCATGCCACTGCCCTATGGAGGGTAGAGTGCACATGGGCCACTGCAGTAATGCAGTGACTGTAAATCGACCTAAATAGGTCAACTTACCTTTGTAATGTAGACATATCCTTTCTCTCTTCTCACAGTCCCCACATATCCTCTTCCTTCCCTGCCTTGTTTCTTCTGTTTCCTCTCTCTCCTTTTTCCTACTGTCCAATAAGTCTGGCTTTAGGCCTCTAAACAAAAAAGCTAAAATGCAATGCCCCAAACAGCCTGATGCCAGTATGAGTTTGTCAGGTGTCAGGGTGACCGATAAGACTCTGCTGTGTGTGTCTCTCTCAGCAGTGAGGTTGAAAGTTAACATCAGAGAGACAAGCTGCATTTTCTGTCTGTCCTTTTCTCTTCTCTTGCTTCATCTTAAAGGAAGTGGATTGGACTTCAGCAACAACAGCTCCAGCCAATCCTGACTAATTTCTTCCCTTTTCCTCAAAAGGATAGTTATTGCCATCTTAGTATTGTCTAAATGACAGTTGAACAAGGGGAGATTTCCTTCTATAAACTCTCCAGCTGAAGGGAAAAGGAACAACCAGCAATGTTACAATAAAAGCCTTACTTAATACTTTTGCATTTCAAATGCTTTAACCATTTTTCCTTCTTTTCTGTAACTTAAAAAGGAAAGTTATTTACCTTGGTACTAAACAGGCTAAAGCAGGGGTTCTCAAACCGGGTGTTGGGACCCCTCAGCATTGTGAAGTTCTTACATGGGGGGCGGTCCCGAGCTGTCAGCCTCCACCCCAAACCCCACTTTGCCTCCAGCGTTTATAATGGTGGTTAAGTATATTAAAAAGTGCTTTTAATTGATAAGAGGTGGTCGCACTCAGAGTTTGCTGTGTGAAAGGGGTCACAGTACAAAAGTTTGAGAACCACTGAGCTAAAGTCTCTATATATCAAACCCAAATGTTGTTTAACACAATTGAACGTTACAGTGACAGGGTCTTAACACCTTTTAGCTCACATATTCCATCTAAATTAATACAAAATGTCTCAACCATCTGCGTCTTGTTACAGTGTGTTCAGTTTGTGGACCAGTATGAGCCGCTGCTTGTGACGCTCTTGACAGAGATGATGGACCCAACTTTTGTGTGCAGTGTAAGTAGTGCGTGCAGCTAACAATTTCTGTATAGAATAAGCTCTCCAAGGCAGGCACTGGGCTGGACCTTCCCCTGTGTGTGTAAAATAAATATAGACACACACACACACACACACACACACACACACACACACACACACACACACACACACACACACACACACACACACACACACCCCCCCCCCCCTAATAAGTATACCATCAGCAGGGTGCATTGGGCCTTGCAAGACTGTAGTCTTCTGGTCTTTGGCAAGGATGAAGGAGAGCAGGGGGTTTCAGTATCTCCCGTTTGCATAAGTGAAATGATCAGATCTCTGTTTCCAAAATCTAAGTACAAGAATTTTATATTTAGTGAATAACTCACTCACTCATATGAGGTCTCCTGCTTCTGGTAGGATCTTGTGTATTAAGTTGAGACCAGAAGGCAGCATAGAAGCTGAAATTGTCTGTCTGAGACCTGGTGTCCTCTCACAGGGCGTCTCAGAAGTCTGTTCATTCAGCTACAGACTGAATTGTCAGTAGCAGTCTGGCACTGCGGGTGTGGAAGCTCCTAGCACAGCCTCTGCTTTGGCTAAATGTTCCAGTCCCTGTTGGCAACAGTCACGGCTGTACAGGAGGGACTGAATCATGGGAGAGGAAGTGAGATTGCTGAATGTAAATGGAAAGACACAACTCACCTTTCTCTCCCCTCTTTTACTACACAGAAACTAGGAGTCTGTGTGTCGACTAAACAGCATCTCTTAGGGTCAGAAGAATGTGTGTGGGGCCCAGGCTACTGGTGTAAGAACATGGAGACTGCAGCTCAGTGCAATGTAAGTCATTAGGGATTTCCTATTCAATATCCACTCTGAGGGGGTGCTGGAAAATTAATATGCAGAAAGTTGAAGAGAAATACAGCCCCTTTTGTTAAAATCCCTACAAATACAATGTTCTGGTTTCTGTAACACATCCTTCAAATCCTAAATTCCAGTTTCAGAAAGTAAACAAGTGGGTCCCACTAGACCAGGGTGTCCTGGGTTTAATTATAGGCTTTCTTACCTGTTGTTGAAATACAGCAGAAATGTCTTATCACCTCGCCCCCCCCTCCCCCAACCCTTCATATGGTACAAAACGAGCCTTGTATTTAGCCATGTATTCTTTTAGCCAAGGAGGATTTTACATAACTCCTTAATGGACGGATTCAACTGGCAACAAAAACAGGCGGGGAGGTATTGCTGTTCATTGGTAGGGGATGTTTCCTTTGGCGGGGTGCAGTCTCTGGGCCCTGATGAGAAAATGACTGAAAAATCAGCAGCTGAAATCTAATTTTAGAGGCCTTTAATGTTTGAGTTCCTGTACCTCCCAGTCTTTCCTTGTGAAGCCCCGCACAATGAATTTGATTCAATACAAAACAATCTTTGCCCCTGAAGTCCTGGGTATTGTGGAGAGGCCCCAAGCTGTTCATGCAAGTTCACGGTGGGGGTGGTTTCATTTAAAGTTAGCAAGCTCTCTTCTGCACTTCTTCTACTACCCCTTTCTCTCTCTCTCTCTCTCCTAGGCTGTCGAGCACTGCAAACGTCATGTGTGGAACTAGAAGAAATCTTTAATTCTGAAAATGTCTGCGCAGGGTTTTTGTTTTTGTTTTTTAAGATTGTGGGGTAAGGTTGGTGGAAGATCTGAATCTCCCTCCACTCCTTGCCTTCTTAACTTCCCAACCCTGAAGATCCTTTGTCATTCTTTTATAGTAGTGCTGTGGAAGGTTCTGATCTGCAATGTTGACTTAACAGAGGCTATTTCTGATCATACAGTTTAGTTAATGATATGCTAAAAGAATATGCATTACACTGTGGATTTTGACCAGTAGGGTGGAGTATTTACAGTTCTCGTAGGAGTGGCGTACAGTTAAAGTAAAATGAAGACAAAACCTTGTGTCAGTTCTAAAAAGGATCAGGGTAGTGTCTAAATTTTAAATGTTTTTTTTTTAGTCACTGGTTGGGAAGACCTCCATATGCCCTCGAGTGCTCTGCATAAACAATCTGGCAAGAATAGTAAATTATACACTAATTAATTGTAAATTTCCTTGTGTAATCTTCAGAGGGAACTGTTAAGGTAAATAAGTCCACAAATCCCTTGGGCTGGAATCTTCAAAGCTTTATAGTTATGGAAAGAATATGCACCTAGAAAATGTTCAGTAATAAGTGTGTGTAAGGTCTTTTTGTGGGGTGGAGCACCGTTTGTATTGAGTGCATGGCCAAGGTTTAAAGATGTGATCCAGTGTAAACAGATCATTGATTTCTGTAGACTTAGGGCCTGATCCAAACAAGTTGTGGGAGTGGGATGGGCCACATAAAAGGCTTTATGCAGTGAAAAGTTCAGAAATCCCAGAGCATGCCTGGGCAGTGGGTTCTCCTTGGACCTGGCCAGTGCTTCAGAGACTGCCTGTGGGGAATTTCAAATATGTCTTATGATCTTTTGGGGGAGGAAGTGAGGGTTAACGTGAGACGACAAAAGGAAAGCTGTGTGCTGTGAAAGTGAGCTTTAGCTAAAAATGTGTGAGGGAAGAAAGAGGAGGGATTGAGGTTAGGTCTCCACACACACATGCCCTGCGGATGAGCAATGTTCATGTTTGCTTCCCTGGATCCATGATGAGGGCCTTGGTGTCTTAAGCTCTCCTCATCTGCTGTCCAGACAGAGGTGCCTGCTCACCTCATGAAGTCTGGAAATGGTAATGATCTGGGGCATTGTGGTGCTATCATATGAAGAGGGGGGACTTGCTGGACTACTCGGGAGTACGTACGTGTCTGCGTCCTTTGTATATTCTCCAAGCTGCCTGATGGTGAAGTGCTGGACCCTATATGGGTGAAAGAACCAGTCTGCATGAGCTTGGAGCATCCTGACCATTTCCTCTGGACCTCATTCTAGAGGCTCCAGTCCAGAGTGTCCCATGCCACAGGCAATAGGCAAACATTTAAGGCATAGGTCACCCCACTCTCAATTTGAAAGATTCTGAACTACTTCTTTGTTGTTGCTTCTTTTCACCAGCCGTGTAGCACCCATATCTATGTACAAAATGGTCCCAGTAAGCTAAATCAGTGGATCTAGCACATTTTGCTAGAGGTAGTATATGAAAGAGGGATGAGAAAAGAGGGCAGTGATTAATCTAAAGGGCAGAAACAGAGTGGTAAAGTTTTATTTCAGAAGGGCACTGATCCTTGTTTTGAGGTTCACCCAGACAGCTGGTGTTAGTATGTTTTTCAGTGGTCCAGGACTCCAGAACAGCCACTAGGCTCCCTGGCTTTGCCCAGAGCTGCCACTCACTTTCGTCCACCCCTCAATCTGTCAGCATCACCAATGCACCAAGAGAAGTCCTGCAGGACATCCATTAATATACAAAAGTGCTCTTGCCTGCAGAAGATGTGCTGAAAATAATAGGAGACACTTGTACTATAGATCTGTTTCTGGCTGCTCTGTTAGCCTGTGAAGGAAAAAAACTTCTTCTGTGTTAATGCTGAGCCTATGCAGCAGACTACATCTCTACCTGGATTCGTGCAACGCAGAGCCTGGATAATGTAATAGTATCATATTAGAGCAATGGTTCTTTGCACACCAAAGAAATGGGGCCCTTTCTGTAGCCTGAGCATTAGAATAATGGGAAAGACATTTCAAGAATGTCAGGGTATATTAAACCCTAGCAAAATGTGGTAATATATTCCTTTATTTGTAACGTTTCATGAGTATTTTTTCATATTCATTTCTTTAGAGCACATAACAAATCCACGGCATACATTCCCTTAGCATGCAGTGAGGAACAAACAGGCACAGAACACCTCAGCCTTCTGTTTTTCTAGAGAATAGACAACTGTCAGAAACCATTGGAAAAATCCCACGTATATGGACATTCACTGGCTCCCCAAACACTTGGCTTTGGACCACACAACTAATTACCAGATTTGAGTGCATAATTCTGAACAGAATTTGTCAAAAAGAGGCACCTAAAATAAATGTTAAATGTTTCTGGAGAAGAGAAGATGTACAGCTGAGCACACAACTCTTAAAGTAGGCATAACTAGAACTTTCCAATTTCAGCTTATTCAGACAGCTGCCAGTGAGAGTCTGCTTCTCTGTCAGGGCATTCTTTTGGGGTGGGAGTGTGAAGTGGGGGGCAGCTCTAGCTGCACACTTCAAGAACAAGCAAACTAATGATTTGAATTAACTTAAAACCACTCAGTTGCAGCTTTCCTGCAGCTTTACTTTCTCTAGTTGTACATCCTAGTTGACTGAGATCAGTGACTTACGTATTTTTGTTTGGATCTATATACAACTCCGAAAGTTCTTGTTTATCAAAAAAATGCTGTAAAAATACTAAGCATTTGCAGTTTTTCTCCATGATTGTAGTTTTGTGCAGTGGCTTCTGTCTCATCTGGGGTTCCCCCTCAGAATTGTGGGGAGAGATGTTTTCAGGAAACAGTGGGCTCTCCTTAACAGTAGCATTTCTGCCCTAGAATTATAAGAGGTGTGATACTGCAACCTTGCATCTTTTAAATTACATGGCATCCTTTTTATTGTGGCTGGGGGGTAACATGCTAGTTTTCTACAGGTGACAAGGGTTTAATTGTTTTGCTTTTTTGGGAAGCAAATGATTAACGTAGTCACACTTGGCACAAGGTAAAGTTTCAATTCTGGTGTTAAGAACCTTTAGTTCCTGTTTCTCCTGGAGAATAGTAGCATTGTCCTACTCTAGACTGGACGAGAAAAACATGCAGTTGCTTTCTGTAGAACGTTGTCTTGATTTTTGCACTAAAGCTTCTGTAATTAACAATAAAGACTTCCTGAAAACCTGACATCTTTGTGTGCTTTTTTGCTTTTCTATAGTATAGTAGTCTCTGAAATCTTTTACTGGTGTGTGAGTGAGTGAGAGAGAGATCATCTGCTGGAATTTCCCAGGAGGGCCTGAATTTCAAGACCATATGCCTCTAAGGGTTAGATGTCTTGCTAGAGCTCCCTTTGCATGAAGGGAAGTACATGCTATAGCTTCTCATGCAAACTGCAGGAATATAGAACAACATTGACACTTTTTTTTTGATGGGTTTCTATCCTTGTTGGAAGAAGAATACATATCAACCTATTTGAGTGGGTGTCATGGTTTAGAGATCCCAAGTTTTCTTGTGACTTTATCTGGAACACAAGGCCTGTGTCCTGGTCAGAGGGATGCTCTTAGTCTCAAATGTTTGAACTGGCTGCATTTTCATAGGCGCTGGGGGGTGGGAATGTCTTTAGTCATCTCGGAAGTAGCAAGTTGGCTGCCTCTAAGCATAACATTTCACCACTAAGAATCTGCACCCAACAACAAAAATAATATGGAGAGTGACATATCAATATGGGATGAGGCGAGGGAGACTTGTGTGCTGCTGCGTTCAGTATGAAATACCCACCACTCCTCTACACCCCCACTGATTGCAGGACCCATGACAGGAGTAGGACAGTCTCCTTCCACCTGCAGGGAACAGGCCATTGTGCTGGACAGCATCATATTTTTCTTCAGCTCTCCTGGGGACGTGCTCAGTTCTCGCTCCTTCCTCCTCAGCATAATTTTGGTAATTATTACAATGATGTGCAGAGGAATGGGTGTGGCGATGATCTTGTAGGTGTCAGCTCACTCTTTGCTGCCTGTCTCGGGGTTGCTCAGTGTTGGAGAGGCACAGCAGATGGTAAACCCCTGGAGAAGCTTTAGCTCTGATTACAGCCACTGAAGGATTTTTAACCCAGAAACAGCATGGACGGCATGTGGAAGGGCTGGGTGCTGCTAATCGCTCTCTACTTGGCCTCCTACCAAGGTAAGGTCAGGTTGATTTTTTTCTCTCCTCAAAAGAGCACCAAAAAAACCTCCCCTCTCTTTGTATCTGCTATTGTCAGCTCTTAGAAAAAAGATGAGTGTTTGCTTTCTGGCCCCTTCCCCAGCCCTCCATATCATGCGCTGAAATACTGAGGATGTGCAGTATTCTATAGCTTCTATTTGTGGGTTAACCCTGGCCCAGCTAGGAAGAGAGCATAGCACATTTGCTCTGCATTCTATGGGAAGGATGTACTTGGTTTGTTCCCAGCGCAGCAGAGCAGGGGAAGTGGCATCTGAGTTCATAGCAGACTTTCCTTGTGGTCTTAATTGCAGCTCGATTTGTATCTCATTCCTGCAGAGACGGTGTGCGTAGGAATGTTAGATGTTCTACCCACTCATAGAATCAATCAGAAGTGACATCATTCAGAGCTGTCTTTGCATTGATCCATGAACAATCTGCTCCTAGTTTTTATTTAAAAAAAAAAAAAAAAATTGCCGAACCATCAGCTCTGAAGCTTTTCTCCTGGTAAGGTTATGAATACTTGCATATAGGCTAATGCTGGTCATGCTGCCAAACTTCAGTGAGTGTTTGGGTGAGTTCTTGTTAAGGTTACTATCTCATGTGGCATCTCCAGAACTTCACTGACTATAGAGAAATCTCATAATTGTGGCTTTGGATATTGGCTAGTAAAGTCATGGACTGAAAATTAAAGCTGTAACTTACCAGTAAATAGACTTGGACTATGAGAGAACCCCAAATCCACCATACTTCTTGTAATACTAGGAAACTGATTGTGAGATATGCTGATCTGATCTGAACATGTGATCCCTGTTGCAACATTAGGGAGAGGCAAAGAAACGCCAAATTCCCCAAGGAAATATCGCGTCCAGTCCCAAAGCTGGCAATCTGCCTTACTCTGTGTAGGCAGAAATACTGGTTTAAAATGGAAATGAAAATCCTTTCCCAGCCTACCTCCAACTTCCTTGGTCCTGCCTTTCAGATTGCCTGATATCTGGGGTGCGCTGTTTGGGAGGTGGCAATCTGCCAAAACACTGACCTTTGGAGCAGGACAAGTGCCAATAGCACCTCTTCTGGTCTGAGGAACAGAGAATAAAAATATCAAAAGTTGAGTCAGAAGCAGCTAGCAGGGAAATTCAGGAAAGTTTGTCAGCAGCTAGCGTGTCAGTGCCTGCAAAGCCAACTGCCAGAGCTAGAGTGCTTTTCAGCCTCCTGTGCTAGTCTGGCCAGTGAGGTGATGCAAGGCGGCAGGGTGTGTAATAACTAAGCAGGATACTCCCGAGTCAGGAAGTGAGTTAAGCTAAACCAAATTAAGGCCATTCTAATTCTGAATGAGAGGATCTACACAGGTGTTTAATGCAGTTTAACTAAATCACTTCAAAATCACTCCTTTTAGTTAATTTGGATTAATTTTTTTGGTTGTCCATGTGTATAGTCCCATAAGTTTGCACAGGAAGCTGTTGCACAATAGCTATTGTGCTTAAGGGGTGAATTCAGTCTTGCTCTAGTGTGTGTGTGTACGCGCACGCATAGACAAGCCTTAGCTGGCACCTTTACAGATGCACAGGTAAATTAGGTTACCTGCATTTACAGCTCTGAGTGCCTACATAAAGACGATTGGGGAGCTAGGCACTTGGTCCAGTGTAAATGCCAGACATGGAACTAAGGAGAGGGGGAGGTGTTTGATCCCCCTAGAACTCCTTGGGGATTTGTCTGCAATCTTGAGATCGCACCTCTATATACTGAGTAAATGCCATACTATGGGGTAGTGGTAGGTCAAACAAGGTATTGGGTATATCTTATGTTCGGGCACCTGGTGTCAGATCCTAAGCATCAGGTTTGTAACCCAAAGAAATCTGAGCTCACAGGTTTATTCAGTACTGTAGTGATTTGCACTGATCAGCCACTTAAGGTAATAAACCTTAAGTTCTCTGTAGCTTGAGGTCTGAGAGCCTGATCAAGATCTGGGGGAGAGGGTGCAGCTGTAGTGGGGATTCAGGCTTACTCTTGTTTAAAAAAAATTTTTTTAAATTAAATTAATGGAGATATCCATCTTCTAGAACTGGAAGGGACCTTGAAAGGTCATTGAGTCCAGCCCCCTGCCTTCACTAGCAGGACCAAGTATTGATTTTGACCCAGATCCCTAAGTGGCCCCCTCAAGGATTGAAATCACAACCCTGGGTTTAGCAGGCTAATGCTCAAACCACTGAACTATTAAGTGAGACCCTAAATGTCACATCTCTGCCTCCCAACATCACCCCCATATGGGGCTATTTGGGGATCATTTTTACAACCTATAGTTGGGATAACAGGAAGCATGGCTCTGTGTGCACGGATTGAGTTGGGATGGGTGTCTGTGGAGGCAGTTTATACAGATCCATCTGTGGGGTGTGTTCTGATTATCCATATTCATAGATTCTAAGGCCAGAAGGAACCACTGAGATCATCTAGTCTGACTTGTGTAACACAGGCGATAGGATTTTCCCTCCTCCCCCAAATAATTCCTAGAGCAGATCTTTTTAATTCAAGCTTGATTTAAACATTGCCTGTGATGGAGAATCCACCATGACCTGCAGTAAGTTGTTCCAATGATTAATCACCCTCGCTGTCAAAAATTTACACCTTATTGGGTCTAGCTTCAACTTCCAGCCATTAGATCATGTTATCTAGTATCCAATATTTGTTCCCCATCTAGTTATGTATAGACTGGTAATTAAGCCACTCCTGGAATGTCTTTGAGAAGCTAAATATATTGAGCTCCTTGAGTCTATAAGGCTGAAGATCCTGAACTGCATAAACCATACCACCACCTACACAAGATTGCATCATACATGCCCACAATGCTTTTGCAAGCTGAAGAGATGCGTCCTTGCCTCGAGGAACCTAGTATTTAGTCAAATACAATACCAAACATGGAAGATCAAAAGAGTAGTGTTGAGACCTCCTTAATCAAAACTGCTCTCAAGCATAATTATATGGATTGATGTAACTGCAGTGTTGTTCCAGGCACCCATGGTGAGTGGAGGGAAGCATATTCTCAGGCTTCTGCCAGCATAGGCATATGGGTCAGGGGTATGAAGAGGTTTGATTCCTCAACTATCATAGCTGTGTTGGCAGACGTTCCTAGTGTAGATGCAGATATCCTAGCAAAACTGCACCTTTCCCAATGTAGCTTGCTCTGCTCGTGAGCTGAGGTTTTACTGGACCAGTACAAAGCATAGCTTTGCTGGTCTAGCTAAGCCCACGCTAGGGCCACTTTGCTGGTATAGACTACTGGCATTCCTATCCTGGTGTGGACACAGCCTTAGTCATGTCTGAATGCTGCTCTGAGCTCCTGTCTTATTCAGGGAGCTGAATTTTGCCCTGTCTGCACTGATGAAAATAGCTTTGCCTTTTGTCATCCCTCTGAAATGCTTTGTTTTGGATCCCTTAGTTTGAGGGTGGTTGTAGGTTGTATTAGTCACCTCAAATCTTTCACAGCAAATTTTTTTGTTTGTTTGTTTTGAAGGGCCAGATCCTTGGCTGATGTAAATTGACTTAGTGTCATTAATTTACTGACAAGAACATGCTGAATCACTGGTAGGACTGTTGCAGGATTGTAAAACGGCTTTGGCTACCAAACACTAAGGACATGTCTAAACAACTCTGGAAAGCTAAACTGCTTTAACTACTAATGTGGATGCATTTATGCCTGCATCAGGAGTGGCTGGAAGCTCCCTAAAAGTGGGGGTGTCAATAGCACCTGAACTGTGCCCCTGCTGTTGCATTGTGCTGCCTCTCCCCCACTCCAAGACCCTGCTCTCTGCCCCCACCTCCTGTCACTCACCCTTACTGCTGGTAAAATTGTTAGAGCCATCCTCCCTCTCCCCTTCCTTCCCCCCCCGATCCCATTCCGATACCCTTGCCAACATAAAGGTTCTCATATCAGTGTAGCTGTTCCCATATGAGAATAAGCTACAGTAGCGTGTGGACACAGTATGAGGATGACATTAGGACTTGTACCAATATAACTATTTTTGGTTTAAAAAAAAAAAATGACACCAATAAAACTATTTGTTACAGGGTAAGTCTTTCAAGTGCAGACTAGGCCTAGGTGTGGGGGGAAGGGGAGGAAAAATGTACCAATGAACCCACAGATTGGTGGGCAGGCCATGTGTTGGGGGGGCAATACAAATTTCTGGTGGCCGAGCATATTCTCTCCAATAATGTAGCTGATGGATTGTGTAGCCTGACAAACTGGGCTGTGTTCTGTTGTTGGTGCAAGACCAATTTGTCCATGTTGGCTAATACCAAGGAGGCAGGGTGCTGCTTAAGGTGTCTCACTTAAATGCACAGTAATATCAGAGTAGGGGTGTGCTCAATTTATTTTAACTAGGGTGAGGAGGCTTGGTTTGCTCACCAATCACATGATTAAATCAGTAATAGCCCACACCCAGTTGCTATTAACTACAGTTTCCACTGGATAAACTAGGGTGACCAGATAGCAAGGATGAAAAGTCGGGGTGGGGATGGGGAGTAATAGGCACCTATATAAGACAAAACCCTGAATATCAGGACTGTCCCTATAAAATTTGGACATCTGGTCACCCTAGGATAAAATAAATTGCCAACTTGTTCATGGTGCTTTGCTCCATTGAGGAGACATAGTGGTTAAGGTTTTGTTGGATAATGCTACAGTGATTTCCTACCTCAACAGGCAAGGAGATGCCATGGGCCTGACTTTCATAATTACTGAGTACCCATAACTCCACTGGAAGTGAATGGCAGCTATGGAAGATTGGCAAATCTGAAAGTCAGTGCCCAGAAATCTGGGACTAAGAGGGTCAGCTGTCTTCCTCAATCCTCCTTGGCATGTAGTGTTAAATACCAGGGGGAAATGTGAGGACAATTAGGCAAAGGAGCCAACTGCCAGTGAAGACTGGAATCTCCACTATTAGAGGAAAGTTAGACTTCTGCTAGGCACCATGTTTTAGGCCTGGCTAGGATAGGAACAGTGGATTAGATCTCCCCATAATACAGAGGAAGGAATGCAATGATACGCTTGGTGTTCCTGGCAACCCAAATGATTCTGAGTGGGGGCATGGGGAAGGAATGACTTCAGAGGAGTTTGGACCAATGGCCTAGTTAGTACTTGCTACTTCCTCTTTTTGACTACAGACTATTGGCTTTATAACAAATCTATAGACAAGGCTTGGAAAATCCATTCATGAGTGGGAACGTTCCCTGGTGAGTGCAAGCCCTGAACTGTGGAACTGACTCTTCTTTTAAAAATAAATAAATAAATAAAATGTATGTAGGTTTTACGGCTGCAAAAAGAACCTTCCCAATGGCGACTTCAGCATTATTTGTACTGGGGCTGCTAAGTGGCAGGGCCTCCTTGTGCTATGCACCTAAATAATGGAAAAATGGTTCCTGACCGTAAGAGCAGTATCTCTTGTTTTTGTGTAATAAAGTTACATGGAGAGACAACAGGTGGATATGATAAACAGGGAGCACAAGGGAACAGGGAGAGCATTATAAGTAGTGGTATAAGCAGCGGACTTAGCACACTTTGTATAGGGTCAGTTACACAGCTATCTTCCTGCAGCCAGTGCTGGACCTAGTCTAGGGGAGGAAGTCCCAACAAATAGAGGCAAGGGGAGGGACAGAGCACTGGAGATTCCCTTTTTCACAGCCAGAAGGGGCAGAGTAGCAGAGACCTGTGAACTGTCAGGGGCTCTAGGTAAGGAAGTAAGAGTAAAGGGTGTGTGAGAGAGAGAGATCAGTCCTCCTTTCTCGCAGCTTTGAAGAGAAGGGAAATCAAATGCGTCAGTCACCAACAAGAGGTTGATATGCAAGAAGTTAGCTCTTTAGCGGGTGTCAGGATCATCACCCGGCAGGAGGGTGGATTAATTTGAACCAAAGCAATTTAAATCAGCAAGCAGGAAAGAGGGGCGGCTCTAGGAATTTTGTTGCCCCAAGCACGGCAGGCAGGCTGCCCTCATGGCGACCAGCAGAGCGCCTCTAGTGGCTTGCCCACCCCAAGCATGCACTTGGAGTGCTGGTGCCTGGAGCCGCCCCTGGCAGGAAACCTTGAGTAAAATAAGCAGTTTTAATTGTTTTGCATTCATACTTTCTCATTTTCCTAAAGAAAGGTTGATTCTCATTGTTGATTTGCCACTAAATATAATCTTTTTACTCAAAATGTGGTGCTGCTTTTTGCTAACCACAAGAATACACCATACCTGTAAGCATTTACTTAAGCAATTATATAGTTTTACATAATTTTTAGTTTTCTCTTTATTATGTGAGAAAATGGTGAATGATATACTTATGTACTAGATTAATTTTTACTTGTGATTTCTGTCAAGCTCTATTTGGGTAGAAATTCAAATTCAGTTAAAATGCACAAAACCAGCATTTTAATTTATTAAAACTATCTTAAATGTGCTGGATACAGAAGAAAAAAGTTTATCAAATAAAAACGAGTCCTTGTGGCACCTTAGAGACTTGTGGCACCTTAAAGACTAACACATTTGTTTAGGCATAAGCTTTCCTCGGCTAGCTTATGCCCAAACAAATTTGTTAGTCTCTAAGGTGCCACAAGGACTCCTCGTTGTTTTTGCTGATACAGACTAACTCGGCTACCACTCTGAGACATGTTTATCAAATAGTTCACCAAAACAGATTCAGCATTTAAAATTAACTTATTCACTAGACAAAAGGAATATTATCTGTAGTTAGTGAATTGAACTGATTATTTCTGGTCACTGTCCTTCAAGATTTTAGAATGAGCAGATCTCATCCTTTTACCTAATTTTTATTCCTAGACTGGAAGAGGAAAACCAAGCTTTGCTGCTTTTTTCAGCTCCCAATTGGCATCTTACCATTGAATTAAGTAGTCGCTGAACAGAACTAGTTGAATACAATGAAATGAAGGAATTATTCTCTCTGCACCTACAGAAGAGGCTATTGCTGTCCAAAGCTTGGTTAGCACTTCAACAAACTGATTCCAGGTGCTTAGCCAGTGACTTCCACCAGTTCAGTGGTCTGACTTGCTTTAAAACTTGGTGCCAAACATGTTCTTCTCAGTATTAGTTTTTGCATTTAGGGGATTTTAACAGATTGTAATAAGTTTAGACTTTAATGTAGGTTGTCATTTTGAATTTAATTTTAAATATTTTTATTTTAAAAAAGTTTAGTTTAAATAAATACCCATTTAAATAAAAAATCCAATTTTTGTTTTTTAAATCATGGATTTTTATCCATCCTACCTGGCAGGAATCCCAGCACCTTCATCCTTCCCAGCAGCTGGAATTGGGTTGAGGGGCAGGTTTCTCATCAGGGAAATGTCCCTGAATTTCTATGGCCTTGCCATAGGCTAGTATGTGATAGCTTGTTGCCAGGTAAAGGATTTGAAACTAGAACAAAGACATCCATTTTAGAATGAGACTTGTGTAGCTTCCCAAGTGTAAGGTGCAATACATCCTGGCCTGTAGTGTAGCAACATGAACAATTGCTTCGTTGAGAGAGTGGGTGTACAGCACGAAAGTCCAAGCCAAGGCTTCAAAAAGGGTATGACACCTCCACAACTGAGAGGTAACCCCACTGAGGCCAAGAAAAAAGATGAGGAAAAGGCCCCACTAGTAATGCCTTGGTGAGAATCCCATCTCCACTACCTCCTCCATCTGCTGGAAGGTGAGGATACCGGCATTTCTGCAATGGTGCTATCCTTATACCCAGACCAGATTCAGTCTTTCATATCCACCTCTGGCTACTAGATATCTGATCGATGCAAGACTTCACCCCATCTATTGTAAGAGACAAGGGCCTTTTAATTCAGCAGCTACTCTGATCAACCTCACTTTAGGGTCCATATGAGGTTGTATTTTTTGTGTGTATGGATTCTGTATTGCAAGTTCATATACTTCAAGAATCAGCCTAATGACACGTTACTACTGTTGAGCTTGTTGAAATTTCATCACAACTTCGCCACTCCCACCCATAATCAGTAAGAATTTGCATGATTTGGGTCAAACAAAATCAAAGCAGAAGAGTTCTAATACGTGAAATGAACATATTGAAGGTTTGAAACATCAATCAATAATGATTCCTATTTGAATAGGAGTATATGAGGAGGGTGGTTTGGGGTATAGCACGGACCTCAATTTTCATTTGATAGTGATCACTATTTTTAATGTGAAATAATTCAACAAATCATAAATATATGTATTCAACAAAGTTACAGTTATAATTTTTAACCAAATACTTCATTTTGGAATATTTATAAACGATTACTAATGTTTTTCCCCGTTCAAAGTAAGTTGAGTGCCTTAATATATGAGTAATATGGGTTACTACTTGTCATTGCTATTTTCATCTGCAAATGCTAAAGCTGATTTTGTCACATTGCAAGACACCGCACCTCAGCATGCATACAATATGGTACATGGCAGTTTGGCACTCTTACATTCACGGCTCATAGATTTACAAGGTACTTTGCTACTGTATCCCAGCCTGAGAGTCCAGGGGCAGCTAACAGTCCTGGTACAATGTTCCTGCGCTGCTCTACAGCAGCGTGATGTCTGTTACAGCTCTCTTGGACTGAGGCTTTCATAATCACTAAAGATATTAGGCCGTGTTCCAGATAATGGTGCAAGAGTAAGACGAATGTCAGTGTCATCTGATAATACTGCTACTCCCACCGGTTTCTCTTTTGCAACCATTACCATTTACTGTATAAGGATGTTGGCTTGATCATGCAAGATGGCCATATTTTTTATCATTACATCTCACAGGTTTATTTCAGCTGGGATGTTGTCTGTGTGTGTAAAGTGCTTTAGTGTGTGTTGATAGGGAAACTTCTTGCTTGAATGAGTGCTGTACAAATGATATCAATCAACTTTCTTATTTTCGGTAACTGTCAAGACAACTTTATCTGGAGGCAGCTGTGTACATATCTTCAGCTGATGCACTCTGCTTGCCATTGTAGCTCTGCTAGATATTGTGGCATTCTTTGTGCTAAAGTCTTTGTACCTGTCTAAGACAAAGAATACATCACGTGCTGCTAACTTGTGTTCAGCACAGACTCTGAAATTGGTCACAAAGTTCTTGATGATACCATTTGTTATCTTACGTGCTACACAAAGACAAGGTTGGCTCTAGACATTTCGCAGCCCCAAGCACGGCGTCATGCCACAGGGAGCGCTGTGCCGGTCGCCAGTCCCACGGTTCTGGTCAACCTCCCGCAGGCGTGCCTGCAGAGGGTCCACTGGTCCCACGGCTTTGGTGGAGCCGCCGGATCAGCAGACCCTCCACAGGCACGCCTGCGGGAGGTCCACCGGTGCCGTGGGACCAGCGGAGCGCCCCCTGCAGCATGCCGTCCCGAACACGCGATTGGCATACTGACGCCTGGGGCATCCCCTGCACAAAGAGGAACCATCCAAGACTGTGCAGATGACTTTCGGTGAAGTATCTCTAGTTGATAACTCTGCAGCTGTTGCCTTGGCAATCCTCATGTCACCAGAGTCAGTGAACACTGTGGCTGGTACAGGAGCCAATGCGTGACCAAATATTTTTGATGTCAACTTATCAAACTACCAGTATTCTTGATGTCAACCAAAATATTCTTGATGTCAAGATGCAGTGTTGTAGGAAGATGAAGTCAGAGATGACAGAACACCATTGCTTGTTTGGTGGGATGATCCTTTTTTCTTGTCCCTGTCTTTTGAGGTGCCTCTCTACTTTTAAGGATGATGTGTAAGTAGATACACTTTCTGTGACATTATATTGTGAGAGTGCTCTCTATCGGCATCAAGTCATGCTTGGAGTTGCTCACATATACTATCACCAAAGTCCTTATGTTTGATGTTTTGTCTTTATTTTCACTGCACTTTATTCTGGTTATCTTTATTCTCAGTCATGTTTTGTGGATCAGGCTGGCAGTTGAATATCCATTTGAAAAACCACTCTATGTTTCTGAAAAAATCAATCCACAAGATTTGAAAAATGAAAGTGCATCTCAGTACACTCTACCATATTTCTGTAAAAATATATCACAAAACCAGATTCAACATGCCCATATTATTCTAATCAAATTCTTGTCGAAGATAAACCAAACACACATACCAAATGAGGAGTAAACAAGTCGCAAACTGCAAGCAGGTAGTGATAGCTGGCATGGAAAGTTACTAATGATAAGCATAAAAAGAAAACACAAGGTAAAAACACTGCTGCCTATGTATTTGGTTTATAATCTGTTACTGTCTATAATTATCCAATATTTGAAAATTAATTCTCATGAGTGAATATGTAAGAATTTGTCATAAGCATGCTATGAGAGTATATGAAAAATGTCTTGGTTTGGAAGAGGTGGAGGGGAAGACAAGAGAGGGGTACTAGCAGGGTATGCTGCTAATACAACCTAATTTTTATACTTCCTAGCTAATTATGTTCCCTAACAAAATATTAGCATAAAGCTTTCATTAAAATATAACTGAAATTCAATGAAATTGCTTTCACCGTCATTTCACTTAAAAATCTGAAGGGGGTTGGTAACTGGCGCACATTTCAAAATGTTCAGCAGTGACAAGGTGTCAAAAGGCAGTTTCTTGGAATTTATGGTCTTGACATTCAGAATCTACAAAAAGAAAATGTGTGAATGCTAAAACAAGATATTGTTGAAAAGTTACATTTGGCCACTGGACTGTTTCTCTCTCTCTCTTCTCATTGCCACTCCCCACCCTTGAGAGCTGGAGGAGGTTTGTGCTACTCCCCAGCCTCCATATTCTTGGATCCTGCTGTGCCAGGAAGTTGCCCCAATGTGTCTGCTGTGTAGCTCAGAGCCTTCCTGTGGGCACTAGATTGACAAGGATCATGTCAGTATCAGTCGTGAGCCATCTTTCAGCCTCTTGAAGAATATTAACTACAACTGGTCAAATTTTTTTGCACAAGATTTTTGTAGAAACCTGCCTTTTCCAATATAACTCTTTGTGCAAAAATTGTCAACACCATTGAAATATTTTTTGGGAATTCTTCTATCATTTTACTGCATTCATTCTTGACTTTTTTTTTTACCATCAGGTGCATTTTCTTACCAAAAACTGAGTTTCCAAGTATAAGAAATTTTAATTAATTAAATCAATCTCAGAAAATGTCATGGAAAATGGGTCCATTCCACAGCCTATGAAACAGGAACTTGATGTTTCTAAAACTTTTGCAGAAAGGTTCTCCTGTATTTTGACTAGCTCTAACATTAACCAAATTTAAGTGAACAGTCCTGTGTCTTTAACAAACTGAATGGAAGTAACTGCCCCTTCCTGCAGACACTTCCTACTAAGTTTTCTCAGGGTTGCCCCTGTGAGTAAGGAATTTCGAGGTCTAACAGGTAGGAAACACAACAATCAGTGCAGTGTTTGCAGCACAAAGCCCTAAACCAATAGAAGTCATAAAACGTACATAGTATGGGTGAAATTATAGCCCCTTTGAATCAGTGGGAGTTATGCCAGTAACCTCAGTGGAACCAGGATATTACCCTACATATCTTAAAAATAACTCACTTCCACAAAGGCAGACATGGATACTCCATTGAAGTGTAACAAAAGCATGATCTAAGGCCAGATTCTGGCTGCTACTTTACTAGTGCAAAGATGGCTGGAAAAGTGCCCTAGAAGGGCAGTTTGAAGATTCCCTTGATGTGAGGGAATCCCAGCTGCTAAAAGTCAGCTTCCTCCTGACCCCAACCCAAAGCAAAGGGGATGTGTTGGTAGAGTGCAGTGCTCTGGTGATACTCAGCTGGCTTAAGGGCCTGTAGAGTTGTTCTAAATAACATTGAGACCGAACTGGCCCTGGTGACCAAGAGAGCACAAAGGTGGCTTAAACTGCCCTTTGCTCAAACCTCTTCCCCCAGCTGTGCCAAGAGAGGCTCTGACATGGCTAAAGGTCTGTCCCTCCATCTGTAAAATTAATAGACCCTTGGTACTAATGCAGAGCTCATTGTATTATCGGTTGTGGAACTGTCAAATGGCACAGGTACTTCCAAACAAAGCGCAAGAGGAGATCCAGAGGTTAGGGGTCTATGACAAGAGTGGGTGGGTGAGGTTCTGATGGCCTGTGACATGCAGGAGGTCAGACTAGATGATGATGGTGGTCCATTCTACCTTAAAGTCTGCGTCTATGACCATAGGATTAGACCTGGATGATTATTTCCATCCTAGCTAGAAACCTTGGCTGTTCTAGGCAAAATGAGCCCTACTAAGAATACAAAGTGGGCAGGTGACTGAGTGCGTTTTAAAAACATGGGCTGCTTAGGTAAGCTAGGGCAGACTTGTGATTAGGCTTTAAGGAGGACAAGTTGATCATGGGACAAATTGCAGCACCCAGCTTGTAGGACTGGCTGGGTTGAAAACAAATGGCAACAATGATTAGATACTTTGCCCTTCGCTTGTATAACTGATGGAGAAAGAGGTGAAATAGGGTGCCATCCTTGCAGATCAATATCTGTAACCAGACTGAACAGTGGTATGTGCTACTACTTCTTCCAGAGTGAGACCTCAATTAAATTTTAAAAACAAACTATGGCTCCTTTTCTCCCCTCTCCTCCATCCTGCTGTTTACTTTTTATTTTCTTCCAGGTGTTCCGAAATCATTAACCTTTTCACGTTCCTGTCGATTTTTCCCCCCCCGCCCCAGCACCAGGGCCCCAGCAGAAGGCTCAGTTGATTACACTTAAATATGCCACTCATTGGAAAAGTGTGTGGGAGGTCATCTGTGAGAAACCTGAATTGCTGATTCCAGCCTGAAGCCTTAATTCTACTATTGATGCTCCAGTATGAGCTATGATGCAATTCATTCTGATTTAAAATCTGCCAGATGTTGGAGAATAAAAGTAGTGAAGAAACAACTTCCAACATGGGTGTTAAAGTTAGGTGCTTACAGGCCTGGTAAGTGGCTTGGTTTTTCAGAGGTGCTCACTGACTACAAATCTGACTTCTATAGGTCTTGTGGGGGCATTCAGCACCTCTTAAAAATCAAGTCATAAATATAGATTCCTAAATATGGATTTAGGGCATCTCACTTTAGGTATCCGAAACCTGAACATTTTGGCTAGAATTTCTAGCTTGTGGTTTGTTAATATTATCAAACTATTTTAATTGTACTTATAGTAATGTCTTGAGGCTTCATCCCAGAACCCAGGTCTCATGGTGCTAGGCACTGTTAAAACTGATCCACAGCCAATTTCCACAATGCAGCATTTTGAACATAAACACTGGGAAGGTTTTTAATTGCTATTTGGAAATTTTTCTCCCCCCTGTCCCACTCTTGACATTTTCTGTTTTGGGATTTTGTCCTCTGGTTTGTTTCTGAGACACTAAATAATACATTAAGAGCAGGAGAGAGCTATTTCTAAGGAAACTTTTATATCTTCTTGTGTGTGTGTAAAAATTATAGGTGGCATGAATATTTGAACTGGAATGGTGATTAAGTTTTGCAAATACATTCATATCTCCCAAAAATATCTCTTAGCTTTTACTGTTTTTAGGAGGTTTTAGATATTGAAATATACAGCTTGCAAATGTACCATAATTTGCCTAATATAAATACGCAATTGAAAGGCAAACAGTAAATCCCAGAAATTGATTTAAAGCTGCAGCTCTAATGCTTCAGTAGGGGAATGGATAACTAAAATCTTGCAAAGACATAGAACTACTCCACCAAGGACTGGAGCAGATGATCTTTAAGAGACAGTCAGGCAATGCTCCTTTAGGAGCCATCCCACCTGATGTTCAACGAAGAGATGGCTGAGGAGTGTAGGGGGAGAGGGAATAACGATGAGGGATCTTGGCATTGGCGGGGGGTTGGTACGACAAGGAACTGCACATGGCAGCCTTTCTTTACTCTTGCAGACTGGCCCTGGCTAGTCTTACTGGATTTGAAAACTGTTCTTCCAAATCCTTACAACTTTAAATAATGGTCAGAAATTTGTTTTTGAGGGTTTCTGTCACTTTGCAGCCCTCGGGCAATGACCGATAAATCCATGTTTGTATGGAGCCTTTTTGTAACGAGACCAGTGGCTGACTCTAAAAGCTCAGGGCGTATGCTCCCATTTAGGACACCAAGGGAGTCTTGTTGCTTAACCTGTTTTTTTCCTGTAATAGCATGTCAGTATCAGTCAGAGCTCTGGGCTAACACATGTGAGTCTCGCTGAAGCCATTAATTGCAATCTACCACATCCTGCCCTGGATAGATCCATCTGGGTTTAGTTTAGTGTTGTAACAGATGATATGCAGTCCCTGCCAGTCTGCCTACTCCTGTGCACGGTGTTGGGTGATGGCTTTTAAAAAAATGGTGCACCTGCTACTTACTTGGAAGATTATTTAATGGCCCTGGTGGTGGAGTGTAAAGTAATTGGGTGGAGTATTTGAACTACACGTATGGCAACCCTTGGGTGCATACCAGCGATTTTAAAGAGAATCAAATAAAATTAGAGCAAGGCTTGAAATTCCTATTGCATGTCCCAGGGCAGGTCTGCAATGCAAATATAGGTGCTCTTAAAATATTATTGCTCAGTAGGGTACCTAACTCAGTACATCTGTCCTCTCTCACCTTGTGTACAGAATTACTCTAGCAACTCTGCTGAGATTGTTTTTCTTCTGCTCTCTCCCACTCCATGTCACTGGTAGGTTTCTCTTTGAAATATCCAAAAAGCAAAACAGATTGAGAGGTGATGGATCGGAGAGACAAGTGGAGGACACACATGAAAATCGCAAGACTGCAAGGGGAACCATGGGGGATCATGGAAGAGAAGAGGGACATTCGGGAGAGAGAAACAAATGGAACAGGTTGCTGCTGCCTCAGTAAGAGACTGAGGGAGACTTATAGGAGTGAGCAAGAGATGAATTTACAGGCACTGTCTGTAAATGAAACTCAGGTCCCTAAATGAATCAAACAGGCATTTCTGGCAAATTCCTGGCAACACTGGGGGGAGAGAGGAAGTAATGGCAGAATCTTAATGGCACTTTACTGTGAAAAGTGACCATATAAAACCACGACCATCTGACTCAAAATATTTGCTATCAGCACACCTAATGCAGAGTGATCTGGACTTTTCTCCTCTTTGTGTGTCATCAACAGAATTATTTACTGAGTTCCAGTTACAGGGCCAACCTGTGCAAACCAATTGCAAGCAATAGGTTTGCATATGTGTAACTGAGGGTATTACTTGGTCTGCAGACCCTTTAAGTAATGGTGATAGATAAAATGTGAGAGGGAAAAAGAACCCAGCTTGACTTTCAGAGCCCAGCGTGCGTTGGCAAGACTGACAAACAGGGGGAATATATATATAATATACATACACTGCACATATCTTATAAGAAAACTATTGGGACAGACATGGAGGCCTACGGTACGATTCCTACAGCATTCATTACTTTCAGCATGCTTTAATATTAAGACCTATGGAAGGATATTATCTTTATTTCACAGCATTTTTGTTTCCAATTCTTGGTTGGTCTGAGCCTCGTCTTTCTGAAGGGCTTATGGGGATGGCATCGATAACAGGCAATTCCCCACTTGATACTGAAGTCTCAGGAGAGTAAATGTTTCCCAGGAACAGGCTGATTGCTCTACAGTCACAGAGGAATGTGTTGTGTGCACAGCACAGCTGATTCCCTGAGATATTTGTGAACAAGCTCACTGGCTTGTGCAGCTTTGGATCTAGTTATAGCCAGTTCACTGCATCTGGTACACAACCGGTGATCTCCATAATGTCTTGGGGGGGAAATGAAGCTGTGAGTTGTATGCTGAGAGCCCCTAAAAGCAAAAGGTCACGGAGCAAATAACTCGTGAACAAAAAGAGCTTGTCACCCTGTGTACTGGCTTGGCCATCTTTTGCTGTTGTCACAATTACTAGGAACTCTGCTGGAGCAATGGGAATGGCCCACGGGGGCTCCAGGGAAAAGGTTCATTTCATAGGAGTTTAAGATTTTTTTCATATTTCAGTCATGAGAACAACATAAATCTTTTTCAAACTACACTGTAAACTGAAACCACCTCTTGGTTTTGGCACCTTTAGTCAACTACTGCTTCATTAGACTTCACAGTAGCCTGGCATCACAATAGAGCCAGCTGGTGAGATTTGGATGGGAATGTGACATGACCTTCTTAAAGGTTAGTTTACAGTCATTTGCTCAGTGCCATCTGCCTCTTGCTGTCAGACAGAATTTAGCTCACAGCTATACTTACTATTTACTTACTTGTAATGTGGTAGCACCTAGGAGACCCAGCCAGGGACCAGGGCATCATTGTGTTAGGCGACGCACAAACACAGAGCAAAAAGATAGTTCCTGTCCCAACGAGCTTACCTACAAAGTACGAGACACAAGGCACTGAGTGGATACAGCCAGGCAGATGCGGGGAGCCAAAAGAAACAATGAGACATTACTGATCAGCATGATGGGCAGGGGTCTCGGCACATCAGCTGCCTTAACCACTGTCAAGTCTTTTGTAGAGATCGCAGCAAAGGAGACAGCCTGGGACTAGCTCTGACCTGAATTCCTGACTCTCTTCTCCTGGCAAGGTGAAGACCTGGGTTCTGCAAAGAGCACTGAAGCCAGTTTCCAAATGCTCTGTTACCTCTCTGCTCTGAGTCATCTTTTCAGTCAGTTGCTTGTGTTGCTGGTGCCAGTGGAATAACTAAGGAGGCAGGTTAAATGTTGCAGGCCAGATTTATCCTTAATAGAAGCCCATCAAAGTCAGTAGAATGAAATCAGGGATGAATTTGGCCTTATGAGGGTTATTTACATGAGACACTCTTTCAAAATGGCATATGCAATCCCTCTATCAGATCAGCACAAATAGCAGTTAGCGGAAGCTTCAGCAGGCAGTAAAAAGTAAGGCCCAGCCTTGGTTCTAGACTCTGCCAAGTCCATTCCTGAAGACCCGGGAAGCAGTACCAGTTTCACCGAGTCGTCTTCAGGTTAAGATGCAGGGGCTGGTTGTGTGCCCAGCCTTCACTCCAATTGCTACACAGCAGATTGGAAAACCAAGGTGGGGCAAATGACATAAACATGTGCAGGCCTGTAATCTCTTTGCCAGCATTGCCATTGTGACAGGAAATGCTTACTATGGAGAATGAGTCACCAAAGAATGCCTCCTGTTGAGCAAAACACAGGGTATGGAAAAGAGCCTGGAGGCCGTTAAAGTTCCATGCAACAGCACATTGCAAGGGTCCTAACTAGGCTTGTGAGTTGACACTTTATTGAGGCTGTCAAGGTTCCTTCCCCACTTTGAACTTTAGGGTATAGATGTAGGGACCTGCATGAGAACCTCTAAGCTTAACTACTAGCTTAGACCTGGTTTTACTGCCACCACCCAAATCCTTTAAGAGTTATTTGGGAAATTCTCTCTACCTTCCCCCCAGACTATCTCCCTCCCAGTAGTCTTGAGAGACTTTTCTACCAAGTTCCTGGTGAACACAGATCCAAACCCCTGGATCTTAAAACAAGGAGAAATTAACCATTTCCCCTCCTTTCCCCCCACCAATTCCTGGTGAGTGCAGATCCAACCCCCTTGGATCTTAAAACAAGGAAAAATCAATCCGGTTCTTAAAAAGAAGGTTTTTAATTAAAGAAAGGTAAAAATAATCTCTGTAAAATCAGGATGGAAAGTAACTTTACAGGGTAGTCAGATTCATAGAGCCCAGAGGAACCCCCTTTCGCCTTAGATTCAAAGTTACAGCAAACAGAGGTAAATCCTCTTAGCAAAAAGGAGTTTACAAGTTGAGAAAACCACAGATAAAACTAATACGCCTTGCCTGGCTGTTACTTACAAGCTCGAAATATGAGAGACTTATTCAGAAAGATTTGGAGAACACGGATTGATGCCTAGTCTCTCTTAGTCCCAAGAGCGAACACCACCAAAACAAAGAGCACGAAACAAAAACCTTCCCCCCACCAAGATTTGAAAGAATTTTGTCCCCTTATTGGTCCATTGGGTCAGGTGTCAGCCAGGTTACCCGAGCTTCTTAACCCTTTACAGGTAAAAGGATTTTGGTGTCTCTGGCCAGGAGGGATTTTATAGTATTGTACACAGGAGGGCTGTTCCCTTCCCTTTATAGTTATGGCAGAGGCAAAGGACCTGTTGAGTGTAGGGAGTAGAACAGAGGCTTTTCCTTCTGCTGTGTAGATCAATATGATTTTCTTGTAGGCTATATTAGCAAGGTAATGGTTTAAACTGGGAAAGTGATCTCTGGAGTATCGGATTTTAATAAATGAGAATAGATTTTTGTGGAAAAAAGCAAAAATTACTGCAGGCATTAAAATTGTGGGATTGATTGATTTATTTTTCCTACTACTTGGCTCCTGACTTTCTACTGCCTGTGATACTTATGCACATTGGGCGGATTTAATTAAAGCTAGATGCAGGAAGTATGTTTTCTTCACATGGTACCTTTTTCTATGCTTGTTGGATTGTAAACTCTGAGGGCAGGGTTTTTGTCTCCTTCCCATTTGGTACAGCACTGAACACCCGTCAGCGCTTAACATAGCAACTACAAGGGGTGAAATTCTGGCCCCAGTGAAATCAATTCTTGGCCACTATGAAGTCAATGGCAAAATTCTCATTGACCTCAGTGGGGCCAGGACTTCATGCCATGTTTTAAATTTCTGTCTTATGTGAATGTTGGTGGGACACAGAAGAATCCCTAGGGATGGTGCTTAACTGGCAGCAATTCTAATGGGGTGAACCAGTGACTACTGCTCATTACCTACATTAAACACTACCTGCTTCCCATAGTTCTCTGTACCCAGGACCTGGTTGTGTTGGCTTGTGATATCTATTTGTTTCCTCTTAGTCTCACTCTAATTCTTCCTTCTGTACTTAATTTTTTGTCTTTGTCCCAACTTGCATTTTTAACTTTCTGACTGGGCCTAAATGAATGGGGCTATTTCTAGGCAGCAGTTAACACTGCCTTTGGCTTTTAAAGTAGATTCAGCATCCAGTCTCTAAGATAGAAAACTAACCGGCAAACATCACTGGTACTTGGGCAGACAAACTAGTGAGGATGGAGTTGGTACAGCTATGAGACTTAAATCAGAAGTAACCAGCAGCACATTTTGGTGTGATATTCTAGCCCCATTGAAGTCACTGGGAGTTTTGCCCTTGGCTTCAGTGGGGCCAGGATTTTTAACTTGGCTCGCCACAGTCCACTTAATCTTGCTTTAGACAGCAATGCCTTTTGAACAGATTATTCAGTGATGTGCAATGGAGTATCTTGTATGTTTGCCATACCTGGATTGATCTGGGGAATGGGGACACGTGCTACAGCCACTGTCACAGTAGGTCAAGAAGACTCTCCATTAGATACCTACAAAATCTGGTACCTAAGGATTTGGGTCATTGTCCTGCACTCCTAAAATAAAGGACTAAAACAATAACAAAACTGTCATTCACTCTAGCCTGGAAGATTTATAGCTTTCATACCCTCCATTTTGGAATAAACTCACAATTCTGTCCCTCCCATTATATCTAATAAAAGCAGGGGTAGTACTATCATTGTAACAATAATACCTAGCTCCTCTAGAACTCACCTGTATGAATTACTGCTTGTGCCAGGGCTCAGTAATGTGTCAACAGCTCTGACCTTCTTCGCTTTCCACAAGGAAGTTGCGACGTGGACCAAACCCCAGTAATTGAGCTCTAGCATATATTTGAGTAAAGTGGAATTTTCTCCTTGACTTGTCGTCACTGTTGTGTTTAACATGGAATTTGCAATGTGCCAGTCCCACTCTGGCTTTAGCAAACCTCTCTGTATATTCTGGACTTACTTCCTGTTCTTAGCCAACAGCCTAGGTTGAGTTGTAATATTAAAACAGGTCCTGAGTGTTGAGAGAACCAGGGAAAACAAGATGTGACTCAGAGGAGGATCAAGCTAACTGAGTAGTTTATTTGACAATTATTTATAATACCACCCAAGAAGAGCCAAGAGGCAGGATGGAAGGAGTCTTCTGTCCTCCATCACCTCCTCTCCTTGGAGTATGGGAGAGTCTCTTAAATTCCTCAGTTTCCTGTAACTTCTGATTTTCCAGTTCCTGGTCTTTGTCTGTGGCAGGAGCCTTCCAGATCAAAGCCCATGCTACCGACTTAGTACAGCTCATCTACTGAGCACTTACATGGTTCTATGCACATGTTCCATACAAATAAAGTATATTAAAAGAACATTTTTAAGGTTGGAAAGGCAATTACTCAAGTTAGGAATTGCCAGATTTGTGGTTGCCTACATAACCTTAGTTCTGGCCCCTTCAGTAATGCATTATAAGAGAGTCTTCATGATCAGATATTATTTTTATCTACAGGAGCCCTGCCTCATTTAGTGCTCAGAGAATGAGGTAGTTCAATATTTTCTTTGATCCTCATTCAATGAATGGCCCCATGTGTTACTTACTGGACACCATCCAGAGTATACACTGAATATGTAATTACTAATTTCTTCATGGGCTTTTCTGTGGTGTTTGAGCACCATTGTATAGGAATACTTCACAAACATTAATGGATTTATCTTCACAACACTCCCGCAAGCTAGGAGTTATGATTCTCATTTTACAGACTGGGACCTGAGGCACAGTGAGATTAAGGTACAAATTTGCAAAACTGAATGCAGTGATGTCTTCCTGTGTCAGCAGAAGTCTGAACCAAGAGCTCTGAGAATGTGATCACCCTGAAGCTTAAAGATGCCTATTTAAATGAATTTTTTTCACAGTTTCATTGCTCATCACTTCTGTGAAACTTCCTGCTAATGTGCTTATCCACAGTCCTGAACTGCTTCCCACTGCAAAACTTGATTTCAAGTCACCCTGAGGGAGTGGAAGTCTTATCTGCAGGGCTGGGTCCAGGCACCAGCATAGGAAGCAGTTGCTTGGGGTGGCCAATTCAAAGGGGCGGCACATCTGGGTCTTTGGTGGGAATTTACCGGCAGGTCCCTCATTCCCTCGCTTCCTCTTTGAGCTGCTGTTGAAATGCCGCCGAAAAGGAAGAGCGGGAGGGCCTCCCCTGGACTGCCGCAGAAGAAGTGGTGCGACTGAGCTGCTGCCAAAATGCCGCTGCTTTTTTTGGCCACTTGGGGCAGCAAAAAAAGCTGGAGCCAGCCCTGCTTGTATGGTAGGGTTTGGTTGCTAATGGGCTTTGGATAAACCCTAAAGAGGTTAAAGAGCTGTGTCTGAAGGCAAGAGCTCAAGTTTGTATCTTTTACAATGGCTGAGTTTCGCACACTGCTGTTCGGATGCTATCCACATGCGATGTGCACCCTTTGTCCTGAAACGAACTAGCCTGCATTGGTTTCATTCCCTCCTTATGAGAAAATGATACATTGCACAGGAAAATACCAGGGAAACTTCCCTGAAGTTCCTCTCATACTAGTACTCTAGTTAGCTAGTGCAGTGCTGAAATGCATAACACCCAGGAACGTTAGCCCTTCAATAATAGTGAAAAGCCTTTAATGTTCTTTCTTTTCAAGGCATCCTTTGTGTGAAGGAAGGCACTGGCAGGGAGTCCTGGGAGACTGAGATCTAATGGAGGAACTTTGGGGCTTAAGTTTCTGGAATTCTCTTTCTAAAGTTCACCCAATTTATCTCATTGATGCCTCCAGATTCTTTTGGGTTGACTCTTACATGGTTTTTCAGCATATTAGAACCAGGGGTTTCTTGTGTGCTGGAGGTATAATTTAGTCCAGTAATTGGAGATGGAAACAAATCAGTGTTTGGGATTGGGGAGTTAATAGGACCTACAGAGCTACATGGGGCAGCCTACATAATATAGGCTGAATTGGCCTACACTGCCAACTCCTGTGGATAAAATGTAATACAGATGTCTTAGAATGGAGACATATGGGCAAGGCCTCCATATGGAACAGTGTGTGGTAACTCGTCTTCAGAGGTTGAATATATGAATTGTGCAGTTTGAAAATGGACTCTCTCTCTCATTGGCAGCTGTGGCGAGCCCCCTCTCCTGGCAGAAAGAGTGCACAGAGGATCCTGAGAACTGGTGTCAGGATGTGCAGACGGCTTTGCGGTGTGGGGCTGTGGAGCACTGCCAGCAGATTGTTTGGAACAAGCTTCCTGTGGTGAGTGTGTAGCCTGAACAGGCCTGTTCTCTTCTGTCAGAGCCCTTGTGTTCCCACGTGCAGCTCTGTAAAGTTCAGGCCCTACTTACAGGAATGAGCTGCCATCTGAATTGCACTTTTCTGTAACTGTTTGTGTCCTCCAAAAATTTTGTATCACGTCTTTCTTAAGACTGCACGATGTGAATGAACCAAAGGGGGAGAGGGACTGGCTGACTTCTCTCTTTCAGCCCCTTTGCTCTGCACAGTTCATACCCTTTCTACGACAGGCTGCCACCAATCTAACAGACAGCCCTATTTCTTTGATGTTTATAGGAATGAACATGTAACTCTTGCACCTGTTCGAAACAATGCATAATTCCAGAGGTCACATTAGGCCACTGTAAAACTTATGCTGGAGAATTTACAGGCCTTCCAATAAAAATAAAAAGCTTGTGAGTATGTACAGATGCCTATGCATTTTGCCAAGAGTTCCCATGTATGGAACTTTTCTGTAGAAACTGAAGATAATTGTTGGACTAGCCTAGATCTCTCTAACTACACAATTATCACTGTTTGTACTGGAAAAATTGCAACTTGCTATGGCTAATAAAATTTATTGGCTTCTGTGCACATAATGAGTGGGGGTCTGATTCTCAATTGCCCCATCCTTGCACTTGGGGCAGGAACAGGGTGGATGGTTAAGGCGTCTTTTAAGCTACCTGTATGTCCTCCATATTGTGGGGATGTTAAGGGCACTACTCAGTCTCTGGTGTAAGCTGGAATTAGCCTTGGGGCTGCTCTAAGTTACACTCTGCTTCACATGATGCCTTTTCTCTGCCTCCCAAAGTTTAGCTGAAAAACAGTACACTCCAGTCATGCCCCTGGCCTGCACTGACATGCCCCCAAAGTTCCCCTACACTAGGGGCTGGGAGCAGGGCTGGCAAAGAGTCGTTAGACCAGTTCTATGTCAGTGAGGACCCCCATCTTGTCAGTCTCATGGCTCCTTTAACGTCTCTTTCTGCCACTAGACTAATGTCGAGAGGCCTTGGTGTAAGTAGGAATTGGGCCCTGTGTACATCAGCTGGTTATAGAGAAGGGGAACACCATCTGGTTAAGCGTGGGACACAGGCAACAAGTGTAAAGGTCACTTTGAACTATAAAAACTGGTTTGCAAAGAGTGATGACCCTCCCACACCAGTTGTTCTCTTCCTTAGCTGGTGTGGGGAAAATCTGGTTTTCTATAACCTTATGACTCATCCCAACCTTGTGTTTAATTCCCTCCTTCCTCTTTCCATGCTGAATATCACGTTGCACACCAGTCAGTCAGGCCAAGAGACAGTTTCTTTTCCACCTCCTTCCTAAATGGGAAATGCACTAAAACCCCCAAACTCTCCCACAGAAGCAGTTAGCACTGGCTGGAGGCCTTACCTGGTCACTGCTAGACTTGTTAACATAAAGGAAGGCTGATACCATTTTGGAGGGTTAGCGTGCTTCTTTTGAGGTGCACTTTTGTCCTGTGCTCTTTTTAAATAATGAGCCTTTTTGATTCAGAGTTTCTCAGTGGGTTATTGCTTTTTTTTTTGTATTAGTGCCAGAAGTGCAAGCTAGGTTGGTGTATAAAGTCTGCAGGCAGGATCCCTGTTCTGACAGATTTCACAAGGCCCGTCAGAGCTGGGCTCCCCCTTGCAGGTGTTAGCTAGTCCAGGGAAGTCATGTGGAGAGGGGTGGTGGTGGTGCGACACCTGGGTGGGGTTTGGCAGTGGTAGAAAGCTGGGGGCATGGGGATGGCAGATGAGATAGGGAGTCTGTTATACATTCTATAAAACTTAAGTGCTTGAAATTTTCTATATCTAAAATGTCTAGGAATTCAAAATGTTTAACAGGATAAGACTCCATCTTTCTGTCTCCTGCAGTCACCTAGGCCCACTCCATGCCACTTGTTTTCTGCCTCTGTTTCATGCTCCCTCTCCTAGCCCCTTCATCAGGTACCTTATATTTCCCCCCTTTCAGTCTTCTGTCCCTTCTCCATGAAGCTCCTCTTCCCTGCCCATACCCCATCTGCAGGGCCGGTGCAAGGAAGTTTTGTGCCCTAGGCGAAACTTCTACCTTGCACCCCTCTACCCCCAGCCCTGTGGCAGCTCGCCGCCCCCCCTGCCCTGAGGTGCCCCCCCACGGCAGTTCCCCCCCAAGGAGCTGCGCAGTACCTCCCCACCCCCAGCTCACCTCTGCTCCGTGTCCTTCCAAGAACTGCCCCCACTCTGAATTCTCCTCCAGGGCTTGGCAGCACCAATACAGTGATTGGCCACTGCAAGCCTGGGAGGCAGGAGAAGTGAGCAGCGACGTGGCGCTCAGGGAGGAACTGCTGTAAAAAAAAAAAAAAAAAAAATTGAGGGCATCGCTTTATTTTTATTACACTATTATTATCTTTTTTTTTTATTTTTATATATTTTTTATTATTATGCCTTTTTTTAAAAACTCTGTTTTAATAGTCAAGGTTTCTTTTTCCCACCCATTAATTCTCTCCCTTTTGTTAAGACTATTCCCTCACACACACACACACCCCTCTGGAATGCTTTGGAGTAAAGCTGAATTGACCTGACTGATTTTGTTTATGTCGCATCTTATCTATCAAACAGCTTTGCTTGTGCGTCAGTATCATTACTGGTGGCATCAGCATTAAAACACTCTTCAAGAATAGTGTAGTTACTGTAGCAGGCAAATGCAAGATATTCTTGAATATCTTGCATTTCTGTTTTACTGTTTTTTTTAATTCGGTATGAATATTTTTTAATATATAAGAGTTAATATGGTCTCACCTTCTCCATCGCTTTTAACAGATTTACGTGCAGATCATAATATTTTATACTAATCACTGTAAGTTTCTTAAAGCCACAACCAATAGTACTCTTAGTCGCATTACTTTTTTCTGACTTTCGTTATGTTTAACGTCTTCCATTTTCAGCCTCACCATTGCCTCACAGTAAAGCATTGTAAACGGCATGAAGTTCAAGAACGCTTGGTGTAGCGAGCGGCCTCTCCAAGATCTGGCACGTAGGCAACCGCCTAGTTCGCCTTAATGGTAGCACCGGCCCTGCCCATCTGAGATGGAGAAGTATGGCTCCACGTGCCATCCCCTCTATCTCCAGTCCCCAATCTTCCCTCTCTGTGCCTCCATATCTTCACCCCACCCAGTCTCCTGCCCCTTCTTATTTACTCCTCTCCCCACACCCACCTCCGCCAGCAGCAGGTCAGTGTGCTGTAAAGGGTTTTATATTTATAAATGTTCCATATATAACATTCATCTGTGTATGGAGATAAAACCAGCTCTTGTCATTCCCCCAACTGGACCCCTACTCCAAAGACCCCATTAACAGGCAAAGTAAACATGAGTTTGGAGAGGGGAAGACAAAAAGGGGTTAAGAAAACTTCCTTGGATTAAATAACAGGAATTTTTGGAAGCATGGTAGCTTTAAAACTCCTTTTCTGCCCCGCTCTCCTCAAAAACCTACAAAACAAACCTTCCCAGAAAAATTCTATCCTGGGATGAGATAGGACATGTCAGATTTCAGGGGAATGTGTTTTTGGATTTTTTTTTTTTTTTTAGAAATTGGGAGAGCAGAGGTTGGAACTTGGGCTTATGTGAAGCTAGATTCTTCCTTCACTATAAGATAAAGAGACAAGATATAACGCTGTCCTTGGGAGCCAAAAAATCTTACCACATTATAGGTGAAACTGTGTTATATTAAACTTGTTTTGATCCACCGGAGCGCACAGCTTCAGCCCCCTGGAGCACTGCTTTACCGCGTTGTATCCGAATTTGTGTTATATCGGGTCGTGTTATATTGAGGTAGAGATGTACCAACATGCAGGCCCCTCTCAAGTAACTCTTTTTTCTCTTTTCTATCCCCAGAAAACCATCCCTTGCCATATGTGTAAAATCATGGTATCAATGGTTGGGAAGATCTTGCAGGACAATCGCACAGATGTAAGTAGCCTGAAGAACTCAGCAACCTTTTTGGCTTTGGGCACTAGATGCCTTTACAACTATAGTGGTGACCCAGGGAGGGGCAAGGAAGGGGAAGAATATCATGAACTGCTTTTGTTACTCGAGTTTCACAGAGGGAGGAAAAGGAAAGCAACTGTAAGATCTTCTGTCCGGTGTTTGATCAGGATGATCACAAAACCTGAGAATGACTTGGAGGTTGGAAGTAGATTAACCCTATTATTACCTACCTGCTAGTCAGGAATTTCCATGCAGAGTTGGTCAAGAGTATCATGTACGTAAAGTCCCCTTTACGCTGTGCTGTCTCTGGCAGTGCAAATGGTTACACTGCAGAGGAAAGGTGCCTAAAAAGGGAATTGGTGTAAGGTGAGAATCATGGGATACAGGGAGGGGGTTTGGGCCTCAGCAACTCTAGTAAAGGGGGTCCCTTTCCCTGTCTCTCCCGTGGGGAGATTTAGAAGTCCCGCTTACCTCTGATATGCCACTGACTTTCTGTAAAACACTGTCGTTTGAATGTTTTTGCATTCTTCCCTTACCCCCTTGGAGCACTCATTTAGCTTTGGGTAGGATGGTGGCTTAGGGTACGTCTACACTGCACGATTATTTCGAATTAGCTTAAACCGATATTACAAAACAGATCTAATAAAATCGGTTTAGCGCGTCCACAGTGGGATCCCGAAATCGATTGTTTGCGTCCATGGTCCAAAGCTACCATCGATTTCAGGAGCGGTGCACTGTGGGTAGCTGTTCCTCAGCTATCCCATAGTTCCCACTTCCGTGTTGAGAGCACAGTGCCTGATGGGGCAGAAAACACTGCCCCGGGTGGTGCTGGGTACAGCCTCACCCCTCCCTTTGTGAAGGCAGCAGACAACCCTTTGGCGCCTTTTTCGCGGAGTGCATTGAGCAAACGCCATAGCACAGCAATCTTTCCCTTTTTTTTTTCACGTGGTGGTGGGGGGAAATAAACTGAGGAGCTGTTCCCTGAACCACGCCAGACACTGTGTTTGAACCTACAGAGATTGGGAGCTCAGCCAAGAATGCAAATAATTTTCAGAGACTGCTGTGGACTGTGGGATAGCTGGAGTCCTCAGTACCCCCTCCCTCCCTTCATGAGCGTCCATTTGAGTCTCTGGCTTCCCGTTACGCTTGTCACACAGCGCTGTGTATCCTGGAGTTTTTTATTCAAACGCTTTGGCATTTCGTGTTCTGTAACGGAGCTGGATACAACAGATTTGTCTCCCCATACAGCGATCAGACCTAGTATCTCCCGTACGGTCTATGCTGGAGCTCTTTTTCGATTTCAAACTGCATCGCCAGCCGTGCTGATCAGAGCTCCACGCTGGGCAAGCAGGAAATGTAATTCAAAAGTTCGCGGGGCTTTTCCTGTTTACCTGCCCGCTGCATCCGAGTTCAGATTGCTGTCCAGAGCGGTCAGTGCTGCACTCTGGGATGCCGCCCGGAGGCCAATAACGTCGATTTCCGTCCACACGAACCCTAATCCGAGTTATCGCTATCGAATTTAGCGCTACTCCTCTCGTTTGGGAGGAGTTCCGAAATCGATTTAAGGAGCCATTTAACTCGATATTAATGACGACGTCATGTGAACGGATACAGCGTTAAATCGGTATATCGGCCATTAAACCGATTTAAAGTCGCAGTGTAGACCTGGCCTTACTGTGAAGTCTCTGAAGAAGCCACAAAGATCTGGTGTGTGTGATGTGGCAAGGGGATTTTGGAGCAGCTATGTGTCACTCTCACCTCTTTCCCTTTGATGCAAGTGCCATTCCATCTGGTCAGGAGACCATCCATGTAGTCGGGTTTTTTTAGCCTCCTTTCTTATCCCTAGTCGGAATTTGGGCGTCTATGAAACAGAGAGAACAGATAGTGGATCTTCTGGATTGTATTTTATAAGCTAGAGAGCTTGCTTCATATGAAGCCTTTAAAGCTATAGGAATTCTGTCTCACAGTGACAGGTCTTGCAAGAGATCTTCCTCTTACCACAGTGTAGTAGGTGCCAACACCAGCATCCTTTCGTCTCCCAGAAGATCTGGGATTGTCTGTTTTTAAATTTGAGACTGGAGAAATAAACATATTTCATCCATCCATGCTCCAGAAAGTCTGTCTTCCCCCAGTGTGGGGCTTAAGAATTTGCCCAGATTTTCCATAGTCTCTCCTAAGAATATGAAGAATGTACACATCTTTTTGCCATGGTGTATGTGAACACAGCCCATAACATTCCCTTCTTCTCTTGTCTCCTAGGAAAGGATCCGTGCTTTCTTGGATAAGTCATGCCAGTACCTTCCTTTCCAGGACTGGTCAATCAAGTGCAAGAAGATGGTGGACACTGGCATGATAATGATCGTAGAGCTGAGCAAACAAGTATTGGTAATTGGTTGGGGGAAAAACAATGGTACAGATTTATGATGTAAAACTACTAGGTTGACTTTCTGCATTTTTTGACCCTTTTAGGACAATAATAATAAATAATATGGTAATAGGCTTCTGAAAGAGCATATAAGCAGATTCCAGTCCAATACATTAATTTCTGTAATAAAAACCCAAAAACTTTAGATAGCTGATGAACAAATTTTTCACGTACCTGCCAAGATTTGAATTCAGGGTCCTATTTGACCTGTAGCAATTGATGACACCATGAAAACCTAAATTACTTAAGGACTATAGCCTTAAAAGTGATCTCCAAAGGAAAATAAAACAGGTTTGCTTCATTTTTGGCTTCTTAAGACGTATAAAGAGGTTCTGAAAAGGTTTTTACAAAACAAAATAACTTCTACTTGTTTTTAACACTAGAAATATCAGGAGTGTCAAGGCCTTCTCTGATTTTGCAGAGTCATGTTGGAGGTCTCAAGAATGTAGATGTAGAACTTTCTTGGACCTTAGCTGGAGGGTAAAGGGGGGGGTGTTGAATTTTCCAAACTTCCTTCTCAAAGTACTTCTTAGTCATTTAAGTTTTTTAACAGTCTGAAGAAACTCCCCCTCTCAGTTTATCAGTTTTCATGTCCTCGGTACTTGTGGTCACTATGTTCTCCAGCTACCATGGAGACTTCCAGGGTAGACAACACCAGCATTTCTAATATTAAAAAACAAACTTCCCAGGCCTCTTCATACATCACAATGAAGCAAAAAGGGGCACAAATGACTCCTTTCCTTCGTTGCAAGTTCCCTTTATGTGTTAAAGAGGTCACTTACCATTAGAGCTGGTCACAAAGTTTTGTGATGAAAAATGACCTTCTGTAGGAAATGGACATTTCTGATTTCTTCGACATCTTTAGTTTTTTTCCTCCAGTGAAACAAAAATGTTCATTTACTTTAATTTCAATTTGAACATTTTCTTTTTTTAATTTTCCAGCCTGCCCCACCACCAAAAGCCCCAGACAAAAACCCCTGAAACAAAAAAAATTCAATTTTGTTTAGTTAAAAAAAGCCACCAGAAAATTTAGTAACATTTCAGATGACATTAATTTTTTGGTTCAAAAATTTTCATAGAAAATACTTGCTATATTTCTATCAGCCCACTGCAAGAGCAACAGAGACCAGATGTCCTGACTCAAGTGAAAAGTCTTTTAAGTTAATTTTCCCTCTTTCTCCAGTGTTTATTTCTGCACAACAATTTGATGCCTGCACCAACCTTTTCCTATTGTATGATGTTTAAAATATCATTTCCATTCATCTTTAAAGCACTTAGTTTGGCTGGCTATATATCTTCTAGTTGTCACTTTTTATACAGAAGAAAGCCAAGGGGCTGTATGGGACTGCCCCAGGACTACAAAGGAATAATGAAACAGGTTCCGATGTATGCAAGTGTGTGTGTGGGATTGCTAGGGGAAAATAAACCTTTCCATTCTGTAAACAATTTCCTTGCTGGGTATCTTAGCAACTGTTGCTTTGTTCACTTAGATTTTTGCTGCTCTGACTAAGTAGCAGGGACGGGTGCTGCTTTTTATTTGTATCTATCTCCTCCCCCATGGTGCCAGGCTTACTTTGATTAGGACTGTGGATGTCCACGGAGTGATGACTTGGCCTTCCTTTGTTCTTTTTAGTCCAACCCTGACGTAGTATGCCGTGCCATCACCTTGTGCAAATCCATGGAGACTCATGAGGATGCTCTGAAGATTCAGAAGCCACAGCAGTCCACTGAGAAAACTGTGATAGACTTCCCTGAAATGGTGTCTCCCTTCCTTGCTAATGTCCCTCTTCTCCTTTACCCTCAGGACAAAACCCAGCAAGAGACCTTGGTGAGGATGCAATATGGACAGATTAGCTTCCTCAGTTAACCAGCTGCACACAGAGGAAGCATGCTGTGTTCTGTTTCAGTGTCACAATGCTTCTCAATAACACATACCAAACTGATTACACTTGGGAGCACAAACACATGGCTTTAGAATGTAAGAGAACAGGAAGCCCACTCAGGTTTCAAGTTGCCAGTTGAACTTCAGAAACATATTGGGCCAGTTCCTGAGCTGCTGTATATTGGCATAGCCTCACTGAAGGCAGTGGAGCCACACTGATTGACGCTGGCTGAAATACTGTTCCAATTTTGGTTTAGAATGAACAGCAGCCCTTTGAATTAAAGGGATCTCTTCCCTTCCCTTTGCAGTGGCCAGTGGTAGAGTATGTGACTCTCCACAAAGAGACTTTAAAATGCACATTAGGGGTATTTAAAAATAAATAAAATCAACAGCTAAGGTGGTGTCAATAATAGAGAAAATTAGCAACATTGCTGGTCATACAATAATTTGGATTGTTTGAGTAATGTTCTTTTGGGCAGGGATTGCCATTTACTATATGTTTATGCAGGGCCTAGCACAATGGTTGGTTTCTACATGCTGCCACCATACCAATGTTAAATAGTAACAATGTAATGATTAGCAAGTAACAAGGGACAGTTTGATTAGCTATGGGACCATTCCTGGCTTGTGCTAATATTTTTTTACTCTTCCTCCTACACTCCTAGAACTTGTACCCTGCTTTCTGTCTCTGACTCTCTTATTCCCTCCCAATGTATAATTACACAGTATCTTTTATTAGCTCTTTTGTGTTGCACATACCTCAATTTTTTATGATTCTATTCACTCAAGTGTTATGCTCATTTGTGCTATCTAAATGATAGTCAGGTACTAATTCTCAGTGCTCCCACTGGAATGAGGGGCAATATGCAGACAGCATGTGAAAGGTAAGATTCCACCCTGTGCAAAGAATGCTAGATGGAAGTCAGCAGCTTGTTAAAATCAGGAATGTCAGGGCTCAGCTGGCATGCCCCATATGTGCCCAGGCAAGGCAACAGTGGAATTTAAATAGGATGGGAGGGAAGCCTGGGAGAAGAGTCTGTGTCTTACCTCAGTCTTCTGAGGGGGCTGTTTCTTGGAGAGAAACATGGGTTGAGCACAGGAGTGGAAGGTAGGAATGCTGAGTTTGAGTATGTCTACACTGCCACATTGCAGCATGGCCGTGCCAGCGCTGTGATGTGGGCAGTGTAGTCACGCTTTCCAGTGTAGTCAGAGCTCTCCTGGTGATTTAAAAAAAAAAAAAAAACCATTCCAAATGAGGGGTGGTAGCTTTATTGCTGGGAGCATGGCTCCTGACGATAAAGCAGTGTCTATAGTGGTGCTTTTGATTTGTCGTTCAGGGGTGTGTTTTTTCACACCCCTGAACGACTAAAGTTTTAGTGCTGAAAGTGGCAGTGTAGACACAGTCTTAATGCTCTGACATGGCCTCTCTCTGTTTCCTGGACAAATGACTTAACCTCTCTGCCTTTCTTCACTTGTCAAATGGGATAATACCCACCTCCTTGTAGTGCTGTGAAGATTAGCTATGTTATAAAGAGCGTTGACGACAAAACTGCTGTGAATGCTCCCTCTGTTCGTAGTGAGGACATGGACATGCACTAGTGGCGCTGCTGTGTGTTTTAATTTTTGGCTCTCCCCTTATCTTTCATCAGGAGGAAGGACATTTGTGTGGAGACTGTGTTCAGCTGGTTGCTGACATTCAGGAAAAAGCAAGAACCGGGCCCTTCTTCACTGAGTCCTTAGTTGCTACTGCCAAGCAACTGTGTGAACACTTGGGACCTAACATGGCTGATGGGGTAACAGAATTTTGATTTCACTAAGATAATGGAACTGACTCTAGTAGTGGCCAGGGTGGTACTGAACAGCTGTTTGCCTGATAGAGGCCATGAGCGCTCTGCTCTGGAGTCTTTCTTCAGTCTGCATCCATTCCCATCCTGCTCTTCCATGTGGACAGAATGTGCGTGGCTGCATTTGTCCTTAATGAAAATGCTGAACAATGTCCCTGATGAAATGTCTCTAAGGCCTTTGTCCTCTCCTCCTCCAAATCCTTCCTCCACCCACGTCTGCCGAGATCCTGACAAGAAGTTAACCAATTAACATTAGCTAGGCTGAGGGCAAACTGGGGAGAGCTGAAAATGACTGGTTTTAAAAAAACTGTGTATACACTGACTGTGTGTTATCCCTCTCCACCATCCTGCCTGCTTGCTTATGTTCATAGATTGGGGCTCTCTGTGTCTTCATGTGGAAGGACAGTGCCTTGCACAAGGTGCTACTGAAATACAAATAAATAATAATCCTGCTGAGAGTAATACCATGATACCATTTTATTTACTGAGCCAATTTATCAGACACAAGGCTTTGGGTTCTAAATGGTTAAGGCTGGGATCTTTAAAGGCATCTGAGGGAGCTGGTGCCCAACTTCTTTGGTCCTTGGTAAGAGATCAGTCAGTATTGGTGACTTGACTCCCATAGGCTCTGAAACGTCTTGGATTCCTCTCCTTCTCCCTCCCCACTCCTAAAACATCGTCATTAGAATTATAGACCATCAGGGATGGAAGGGACCTCAGGAGGTCATCTAGTCCAACCCCCTGCTCAAAGCAGGGCCATTCCCCAGACAGATTTTTACCCCACTTCCCTAAATGGCCCCCTCAAGGATTGAACAATGTTCAAACCACTGAGCTCTCTCTCTCCTCCCATGTCATTGCTCTCCATGGAAAGCATCCAAAATGCTGGATACATTTTAGAGGGGAGTGGCAATTAATTCCAGAGCCAGATGAGGTAACGCTAGGGATTCTTTCAGAAGCTAGGCCCAAAAATGCAACATTACATGCCGAAGTTCAGCACTTCATTTCTGATCCCTCCTCCTTGTTCCCCTGCCCTGTGACTGTGTCTCTTTCACACTGCGCATTTCTGATAAGGTTTGAAAGGTAACACATAGAATAATCCAAAATACTACTCAAATTCAAAATGTACATTGAGGTCATGCTAGTTTCTGTGGGAACCACTGCTTTGAATTTTCCCACACGTGTAATCTCCTTCCTAATGTGACATTAACAGTTATGTGTGGCAAGAACGTTTTGTTGGTATTTACTGGGATGTCTGTCTCTCCCACAGTGCAAGAGCTATGTTTCTGAATATTCAGAGTTTGCCATCCAGTTTATGATGCACATGGTAAGCTGAATATTATGTTAAATACATCTTCTTTAGATCTTTTATATTCTTGGTGCTGGTTCTTCATCAGAGCTTGTTCTGGAAAAAGTTACCTTATTACCTTTAAACCTTCAGAATGAACCTTGGGGAATCCTAAGGCAGTGTGAAAACTACATAGTTAATGTCCCATGGATACTTTTAGGTCATGCAGGAATGCTAGTGGATTTTGGAAAGAATAACAGCTGAAAGTTTTTTATTTAGCAGGCTTTAAAAAAAAAGTCTAGTTTTGCTACGGTCTCAGTTCTAGATAGCTCTGTCATTCTGGGTGCAGAAGGCACCCTCTTGTGTTCTCAGAGTTGCATCTAGTGTGGCTTTTAAATTTCCCACTCTATTGACTTCATCTCCTATGTTTTACCCACTTTCAGCTCTCTAGGCCAGGGATAGGCAACCTATGGCACAGGTGCCAAAGGCTGCACACAAGCTGATTTTCAGTGGCACTCACACTCCGGGTCCTGGCCACCGGTCCGAGGGGTTCTGCATTTTAATTTAATTTTAAATGAAGCTTCTTAAACATTTTAAAAACCTTATTTACTTTACATACAATAATAGTTTAGTTAGATATTATAGACTTATAGAAAGAGACCTTCTAAAAACATTAAAATGTATTACTGGCATGTGAACCCTTAAATCAGAGTGAATAAATGAAGATTTGGCACACCACTTCCGAAAGGTTGCCAACCCCTGCTCTAGGCAAACAGAGAGTTTCACTCATGTACCTGAGTAAGTCCCTCCCAATGGAACAAATGATAAATGCAGCTGCTGTGGCACATCCCCAAAAATACTTCACAGCCTTGGAGGCTTTGAGGGAGCTGAAATCTGAATGTGAGTGATGTGGGTTGGATTGAAAGTTATGGAGAAAAGAAGAGAAACATGTCATGGCAGTGATGGTAAGGCCCTGCCGTTCACTGCGATATGAAAATCGTTGTTCAAAGTAACACTTTGCGCTTGCACAGCATTTTCATCCAAGATCTCAAAGCACTCTAGAAAGGTGGGTAAGCATTATTATACCCATTGTAGAATTGGGGAAACTGAGACATGGTGATTGACTTGCCCAGTGTCACTTTGAGTCAGTGGGGAACAGAACCCTACTTTGACTTTCATTCCAGCTCTAACTGCTAGACAGCAATGCTGCCTTTAAAGTAAAGAATTTTATATATAAAGAATAATTCAGATTTTAAGTTTATTTGAACATAACCCTTTTCAAATTCAAAGGGATGTTATGAGGTCATTTGGGATTTGTTCTTTCAGTGCCATCTGGGGATGCGGAGACATTATTTTATGTAGTAAGAAGAACATTCAAATATTTACATATTTGGTCCAGTTAAATGTGGATTGTAACTAGTACTTAAGGGTAATATTTTAAGGTGAGGAAAAGAACACACTGAAAATCTTGGGTTTGCCCTTGGCAGGGCTCAACTTCTGTCCTGAGTTAGTTTGACTGAGGGATGTCCTGTTTTAATTGCATGAACATTGGCTGTTCGCATGCTGGGAGCTAGTCTGGAATGGACAATGAAACCATTGCTTTATGTTTCTAATAAAGATGACTGGGATCCAGGTGGACTGGTGGGGAGAGGTGGCTTCCTTAGCAGGTTCATTTTATTTGTGGAATTTCTATATGTATTTTGACCACTTGATATATTTCTTCTGCATTTTAATTGTTGTTTCATCTTTTCTTTCAACAACGCTACTTCTTCGCTAGCAGAACAATAAGTTATGTGTTAAACTTCCCTGCAGTGGTGCATTTTTTTTGCTTTTCATCTAAAAGATTTATAGAAATGTAGGGTTGGAAGGGACCTTGAGAGGTCATGAAGTACAGCCTCCTATGCTGAGACAGGACCAAATAAACTTAGACCATCCTTGACAGGGGTTTGTCCAACCTATTCTCAAACCCTCCAATGACAGGGATTCCACAACCTCCCCACTCCAGAGCTTAACTCCCTCTTATAGTTGGACAATTTTTTTCCTAATATCTAACCTAAATTGCTCTTGCTGCAAAATAAGCCCTTTACTACTTGTTCTACCTTCAGCAGACGAGGAGAACAATTGATCCCAATCCTGTTTGTAACACCCCTTAACATATTTGAAGACTTATCAGGTCCCCCTCTGTTATCTGTCTTTTCTCAAGACTAAACGTGCCCAGTTTTTTAACCTTTCCTCACACGTCAGGTTTTCTAAACCTTTTTTCAGTTTTGTTCTTTTCCTCTGGACTCTCACCAACTTGTCCACAGATTTCTGAAAGTGTGGCGCCAAGAATAGGACGCAGTACTCCAGAGGAGGCCTCAGCAGTGCTGAATAAAGGAGGACAGTTACCTCCTGTGTCTTACATAGAACACTCCTGTTAATACACCGCAGAATGATATTAGCCTTTTTCGCAACTGCATCACATTGTTGACTCTCATTCAATTTATGATCCACTATAACCCTGGGATCCTCTCCAGCAGCACGACCACCTAGCCAGTTATTCCCCATTTTGTAGCTGTGCATTTGATTTTTCCTTCCTACGTGTAGTTCAACTCTTGCTAATTAGTTGTAGGTGTGGTGTGGCTGCAGTCAGGTTTGACAGATACAAGGGATGTTTGGAGGATTAGGGAGAGATCTCCTACGAGTAAGTCATGGCTCCTACTCCTGGCACCTGCTCCCACTCCCAGCCCAGATGTCAGTTAATATTTCAGCCTAATGATGAGAAGGGGAGCTGGGAAGCAGGTGTGAAGCCCTTTCTATGATAAAGGTGAGGACAGGCAATCTCCCTGCTGGCTCCAATCAGTTCCTTGCTTTAACTCTGAAGTTAAGAAGGGCCCAGACTATAGCTGATTGAAATTTTCTGACTTATTGTTATTATTATTATTTTTTGGATGAAAAGTGCTGTTTTGCTGAAACTGAAATGTTTTGCTAAAACAGTTCCACTTTGACTTTTCAGTGAAAAATATTTGAAACAAAACAATTTTTTGTTTGGTTTGGAGTTGACATTTTTGTTTCACTTTTGTGTTTGAAAACTCTGACCGGCTCTCCTCTAGGGTAACCTTTATGGGTCAGAGCAATAATATGGGTAGCGTGAGAGTCTGAAATGAGAATTAAAAATGGGGCCTTTCTGTTTCATAACTAGTAATTTCCTGGGAGCCCTTGTGCTTGTTCTGCTCTCAGTTACAAAGAGTAAATGAAGAATAACTCCATGGAACTTAATGGGGTTACACTGGGGCAAAACCAGGATGAGAGTAGCATTATGCATCCAGTGTCTGTCATGGTGCAGCATGAGATCATGTTGGAAGGACATGGTGCTGCTGCTGCAGAATTAATTCTTGAAATATTTATCCCAGTGTGTGACCCAGGGAAAGACAGTGCTTGGCCATGTAGTCAGAAATTTGGCTACATTTTGGAGGTATTGCTTCTCTCTATGCTCAGTCTATGGAGTCTGGGTAACTAATCTATTATTTATCTGAGATTGCACAAGCTTCTCTATGACAAGGATGTCTTATACTTTGAGAAATAAGGTATTAATTGGGAGGATGCAGCAGGGATTGCATAGCTCTGCTGATGCACTGATGTGGGGTACTGAAAACAGACATTTTGCAAAGCTGCACATAGTACCTAAGAGCTAGCCTTAAATCCAGACTAGCTACAGATCCAGTGTCATCTTGAGGAAAGGAAATCTGATCAGATCGTTGGCCTGGTAACCTACCTTCAACCACCATTTCCTCCAAGAGTGTATAGAAACTACAGCTGCCAGGTGTATTGAAACCTTTATAAGACTGGTCTGGGTTGTCTCCTCCCTCTTTAGGGAATTCTTCATAGAGCCGATATAACCGCATAGAGCTTGTCCTTACTTGATTTGTGTGTCTCTCTCCAGCAACCAAAGGATATTTGTGGCAGAGTTCGATTCTGTCGTTCCCTGAAATCTGTCCCCCTCCAGTCCCTGGGACCAGCTAAAGTGATGCCTATGTCCAATATGAAGGAGCCTGTGGAGGTAAAATGAGTATTTAGCGCCCTCTACTGTTTTGCTGAAGAAAGAGCAAGGCTTGCGTATTACCCACATGAACTGGAGCAGGGGTTCTCAAGCTAGGGGGTCGTGAACCCTCAGGAGGTTGCAAGATTATGATGTGGGGGTCACAATCTGTCAGCCTCCTCCCCCAAACCCTGCTTTAACTCCAGCATTTATAATAGTGTTAAATATAAAAAAAGTTTGCAGTGTGAAAGGGGTCACCAATACAAAGGGTTGAGAAGCGCTAAACTGGAGGAAGGGTCAAAGTCAGGCAATAAATACAGACTTCTATGTGTACTGAATCTGGTATAAAGTACCAGTCTCACTGTTCTGGGGTTAGATTGCAAAACAGCTTCTCTTTGTAGAGGTGGTATGAAATGCAATGCAGAACCAGGGCCTGATCAGGATTAGACCTGATCAAAACTTTCAAATTTTACAAATTTTGATCTTTGCTTTGTTTTGCCAAAATGCTTTCGCTTAACCCCCCACCCACACACACCTCCTTCCCCAGCTCTAGTCAGGACATCGCTTTCAGTTGCTTCAAACGTTATCTGTGATACACAATTCTACCCCATCATCAGAGGAACTAGTCCCTAGTTAGGGCTAATCTCTTGAAAGGTTGAAATTTAGTCTGTTTGCAGTTGTCAGAACCCAGAAGCACCTTTTTTTAAATGTACAGTGTTCACATGCATATAACTCAGTCAGATCAGCTTATATTTTAGAATCAGAGAAAAGTAGGACTGGCAGGAACCTTGAGAAGTCATCTGGCCCAGCCCCCTGCACTGAGGCAGGACCAAGTAACCTAAAACATCCCTGACATCCCAATGACGGACATTCCAGAGCCTCCCTTGGAATTCTCTTCCAGTACTTAACTATCCTTATAGCTAGAAAGTTTTCCCTAATATCTAACCTAAATCTCCTTTGCTGCAGATTAAGCCCATTACCACTTGTTCTACCCTCAGTGGACATGGAGAACAACTGATCACAGTCCTCTTTGTAACAGCCCTTAACATAATTAAAGACTGTTATCATGTCTCCTGAGCCTTCTCTTCTCTAGATTAAATGTACTCAGTTTTTTTAACCATTCCTCATACACCAGGTTTTCTAAAGCTTTTATCATTTTTGTTGCTCTCCTCTGAACTCTCACCTATTTGTCCCCATCTTTCTTAAACTGTGGTGTCCAAAACTGGACACAGAACTCCCCCTGAGACCTCACTAGTGCTGAGCAGAGTGGGACAATTACCTCCCATGTCTTACAGATAACACTCCTGTTAACACACCCCGGTGTGCTATTAGCCTTTCTCACAACTGCATCGTGTTGTTGAATCATATTCAGTTTGTGATCAGCTATCATCCCCAGATCCATTTAAGCTGTATCGCCTACCCAGCTGATCCCCATTTGTAGTTGTACATTTGATTTTCCCCTCCTACGTGTGGTACACCGGACCCCCGCTAGAATGCGGATTTTGGATCCATGTGCAGTCCCGCACTAACGCAGGAACTGCATTATAGTGGGGACTGCATTACTATGGAATCCAATGATGATAAATAAATTTGGGATCCATGCGCGGTCCCGTCCTATAACCGAATTCGTGTTATATGGGCGCACGTTCTAGCGAGGGTCTGTTGTATTTTACACTTGTCTGTTTTGAATTTCATCCTGTTGATGCAAGACCAATTCTCCAATTTATCTTTAGAGAGATTTCAGTGCAAAAGCAGTGTCTTTCAGATCACTGGGGAATACACCATATAGAATTTAATAGGGATGAAAGCAATAAGATTCGCTAGAAATGACTGTATCCCCCACCCCATATGATTGTTGTTTTACGTGAACATTCTGTTGTGCTGTAATAAGCAGGAAAACCTGGGACCAGAAAATAAAACTCCCCTGTGCGGGATATGTGAGATTGCAGTAAAGGCAGCAGAAAGCCTGCTGAACAACAACATGACAGAGGTATGTGGCCTTTTGTTGAGTGATGCAGAGCTTGCATAGGCTATTTATGAGTGCAGCTCCCAGCTTGGAGCATGTCCTGCTGCTGCTTAGGGGGGTGCAAATAGGATGACCAGTCAGCAAACGTGAAAAAATCGGGACAAGATAAGAAAAAGACCCAAAAATCGGGACTGTCTCTATAAAATCGGGACATATGGTCACCCTAGGTGCAAGAAAGTTGGTACATAACCCTGGCAACAGCCCTAATTGTGCCCTGTATTCTCATTTCTGTCGTTTAGGGATTAGGGGGAGAAGGAATTCTGCGAATGTCTAAATGCTGCTTGCAAGTTCTTCCCAAGGCTTGGTGTGGGGCAGGCCTTGGCTTAGGCACTTTTTAGGGTTAGTGGGTGAATCAACACAGTAAAACGTTTGTCTGCAGCAGAGGGAAGAATAGCACAGAAGATAGATCTCAATCTGCCCCCTACTGAGGTACTATAGAGGATAGATGGCACAGATTTATTCTCTTTTCTCCTGACACCTGCTGCTTTTGTTTTCCAGGAGCAAATAGTCCATGAAATGGAGAAGGTCTGCTACATGCTACCTCATGGTGTCTTAGGGCAGTGTACTGACTTTGTGGATTCCTATGGCAAGGCTGTCATCATCATGTTGTTGGAAGCAACTAATCCCGAAGTTGTATGCATCATGCTGAAATGCTGCCCCAAGAATAGCCCTTCACACACTGGTAAGCACTGGGTGACCAGTATCCTGTTCAAAGCATGCTTGTTTCCTTGTGAAGAGTCCAATCTATGGATATATATATATATATATGGCACTAGTGCAGTATTCATCTGAGGCCCCTTGCTGGGGTTGGAGGAAACGAACCTTTTGCTGGTTCCTAGGTCTGGGATTAGAGCACACTAAGCAGCTGAGAACTCTCACTAGAAAGCTGGATATCTAATATTCTAATGTTCTGTGTGTCTGCTAGAGAGAAGTGCTCTGGAGCCGTTACCGGTAAACGCTGGCGAGTTCTGCAATGTGTGTCAGATTGTTGTAACTTATATTGACAATGAGCTGCAGGAGAACGAGACACAGGCTGAAATTGGGACTCTGCTTGTGAAGGGCTGTCATTTACTGCCAAAACCCTTGACAGACCAGGTAACTGCAAGTAGCTGTTGTGGGGATGGAAGATCTGATGTTCCCTATCCAGCTGGCTAAAACATATGTCTTGTGCCCCAGTGGCTCTCAACCTTTCCAGACAACTGTTCCCCTTTCAGGAGTCTGATTTGTCTTGTGTATCCCCTAGTTTCACCTCACTTAAAAACTACTTGCTTACAAAATCAGGCATAAAAATACAGAAGTGTCACGTCTGTTAGTCTATAAGGTGCCACAGGATTCTTTGCTGCTTTTACAGAAGTGTCGCAGCACACTATTACTGAAAAATTGCTCACTCTCATTTTTGCCATATAATTATAAAATAAATCAATTGGAATATAAATATTGTACTTACATTTCAGTGTATAGAATATAGGGCAGTATAAACAAGTCATTGTCTGTATGAAATTTTAGTTTGTACTGACTTTGCTAGTGCCTTTTATGTAGCCTGTTGTAAAACTAGGCAAATATCTAGATGAGCTGATGTACCCCTTGGAAGACCTCTGTGTGCCCCCAGGGGTATTTGTACTGCTGGTTGAGAACCACTGTTGTACCCCATCCACAATGCCTGTCACATATCTGCTGCTTCTTCCCTCCTCCTTGATGCTTTACACCTATATGTATTAGATTATATTTTCTAAAATCCAACTGGGATCAAATTCACATGCTCTGAGGCTGGGCATTAATATGAGTTTTCGCAGTGGCTTCTGTGCTTGAAATGGCTGACTGCCTCCATCTCCAGCAGATGGTGTTTGGAGAATCATGAAAAGGTTCATGGGCTGGTGACTCTGCTTTGAAACTGGCCAGTGCAGCTGAGACTCTGGAATGTGTATTAGTTCTTAGTCCCTTCTGGAATTTCTCTCCTCTTACTCAGCGCCAAATAATATAGACTTGCTTTTTGTTCAAAATAAACTGCATGAGTACAGAGCAAGTTGATCTCTGGCAGATCAGATGGCGGCGCCTGTCCCTGGATATGTGGCAGCCTGTCTCCCAATCAGAATCAGAGCATAATACAAAATGGACAAATGTATAAAGCTACCTAGTCCAGCATCACAGCAGAACTGTTCTAGAGATAGACGTCTCATGTGCTAACTCAGGTGTACGTCGTCATGCCCCAGAAATGTATCATATACTGTCCTGTATTGGCATTGCACCATATCTGAGCTGTTCAGTCATTTGCAATAACAGTCAGAGAGATATGTGGAGGAGTTTCAAACCCTTCTCTTGAGGTTTAAAGGAGTTGGTGCCTGTCCCATCCTGAGCTGTCAGCAGTCTAAAAATCCACCTTTATGTAGCAATTTGAGTTTGTGGATCCTTTGGCTGTCTGCTGTCTGGGTAAAAGCTGTCATGGCTGCAGTCTTGGTGCCGCACTGTTACCTATGTGGGGGAAAAGTCATACCGGAACTACAGACTAGCTGCCTAAGAGCATTTGGCTGCCTCAATACTTTGGCACTGCTGCTGAGAGTAACTGACACATTCATAGCATGTGAGTGGAGGGCAGAGCCACCTTTTGGCCAGCTCCTGCACAAGATTGCAAGTCTTTGTGTTTCAGCATAAGGTCATAGGAGCTTCCTCCCCTTCTCCTACCTGCCTCACTGCATACAGAGTGTGTGGTGGGGAAGGAGGGGAAGCAATAGCTTGTACATTTCCTGGGCAATTTTCCTGACCTCTAGTAATGCACTGCACATTTCTAAAGGACTGAACTACTCTCCCTAAGCACATCCTCCCCAATCTCAATGGAAACGTGTTCATCTATAAAGCACAAGACAATCTGGAGTTCCCCTGTTTGAATCAGGGTACTTTGTCTTCATCTCATGGTGGTCTAGCAGAGCATTCAGTCTCATGTCATCTCTTCTTGTTATAGTGTGATGAGATTGTGCTGCAGTATGAACCAGAAGCCCTACGACTCCTGGTACAGATAATGGATCCTTCTTTTGTGTGCACTGTAAGTTGTTCCACTGGCATATGTGATGGAGGAAATATACTACCAGTTTAGCTGTCCAACTGCATGGTCTTACGAAAGGGCAGCTGTTCATAGACTATTGGGTTTTTTGCCAGGAAAGAAGAAATAGATTTACAGTATTTACCTTTTGCAAAGATTAAACATGCAAATCAATATTCTCTTCCCTGCCTTGTCATTCAAATGCATGAAATGTAACTGCCATGTAATGCAGTGTGAGGTGCGTGTCCCTGCTTCAGCTGGGATCTTCAATATTAGATCCACAAATGTGTAGCCAGCATAGAAGCTGAAATTGTCTAGAGTCTGAAATTTGGAGCCCTCTCAAGGGGCTTCTCACAAGTCTATTCATTCAGCTACAGACCCAACTGTCTACAGCAGTCTTGCACTGTGGTGTTGGAAACTCCCAGCACTGCCTCTGCTTTGTCTACACACTCCAACTCCCACTGGAGATAGTCATTGCTGTGCAGGAGGCACAGAATCATGGGGGGAGGTCAGGTCAGGAAGAAGTGAGATCACTGATGTCAATGGTAATCAGGAAAACATAACCGTACCTTTTGTTCTCTCTCTTCTTTCACTGAACAGAAAATAGGAGCTTGTGAATCATCCAAAGAGGATCTCATGGGTGAAGATCCATGTGTGTGGGGCCCAAGCTACTGGTGTAAGAACATGGAGACTGCAACTCAATGCAATGTAAGCCACCAGAGATTCCTCCAGAGAAGAGAGTCTGAGATGCCATTAAATTAATGGGCAACAAACTAAAGTACTTCAAAAATATTGAACCTGATTCTCCTTTCGCTTATGCTGGCCTAAATGAGGAGTAACTCCATTGGATGAAGTGGATTACTATCATTGTAATGCTGGTGTAAATGAGAGGAGAATCAGGCCACATTTGTGAGAAAGAACTACAAATGCCTGGCCTCTGGTTTTTGGGAAAGGGAAATTTACCTGCAAGGGCAGCTCTAGCTTTTTTGCCACCCCAAGCACGGCAGACAGGCTGCTTTCGGTAGGCTTGCCTGCGGGAGGTCTGCCGGTCCAAGCCACTGAAGGCTGCCTGACTGCCGCCCTCACAGAGACCGGCAGGGCACCTCCCATGGCTTGCTGCCCCAGGCATGACCTTGGAGTGCTGGTGCCTGGAGCTGCCGCTGTTTACCTGGTGGGAATAGAGGCTCATCAGCTCTTGCTTACCTCTCAGGTTCATTCAGAAGAAGTGTAATGTGCCACTGCTAGAACACTTACAATTACGCTGGCCAAAGGATTAGATGTTCTACTGGAGTGACCATCCTGTGTTGGCAGTGAGATTCACCCAATGGGACTCTTCTGTCTCTAAAACCTGAGGCTTCACTGTTAACAATTCACTGGTGCAATTTCAAACAGCTGACTCTGAGCTGATAGGCTCAGAAGCTGTAACCAACCCACTCAAATGCTTTTTAATCCCTTGGATGCCAGGAAACTGAGTATTTTGGAGAAATCCACAAATGCTAATGCAGAGGAGTTAGATTAGTTTTGACTGAGACTAAAAATACATCCTAAAGGAATGAGATCAGCTGGGAAGAAGGTTGGTCACATCCATAGAGGAAATAGAAGGAGCTAGATTAGCCCACGTCTGGCTTGGTCATTTCCTCTAGAACTTGAACTCTTACCTGTCTAAAGGACAGTCAGGGCTGGTGCAACCATTTAGGCGAACTAGGCGGTTGCCTAGGGTGCCAAGATTTGGGGGCGCCAAAAAGTGGCACCCTCCAAAAATTTTTTAAATGGTTGCAGCCACTGCTGGAGGGCTAAGCTGCCGGCGGCAGCAGCTGCCTGCCACCAGCAGCCCAAGGTGTCCCTCGGGTCAGGGCGCCGCCGGTCAGCGCGCCCCTGAGGTCAGTGCGCTGCCGCCGCAGCCCGGCAGCCCAGAGCGTCCGCCCGCCCCCTGAGGTCAGTGCGCCGCCGCCCGCAGCCCGCAGCCCAGGGCAACCCCCACCCCACGGGTCAGGGAACCGCCGCGGCGACCCGCAGCCCAGGGGCCCTCCCCCCGGGGTCAGCGAGCCGCCGGCCGCGCCCAGAGCCAGGCGTCACTCCCCTCCCCAGGCCCCTAGGAGCCGCGGCTGCCGGTGGACCTGCGCAGGCATGCCCGTGGCAACTCCACCGGAGCCGCGAGACCCGCACGCAGGGCGGTGAAATGTCCTGGCACCTAGGGAGCCAGAAACCCTAGCGCCGGTCCTGAGGACAGTCCATAATATAAAGCATCTTAATGACCTGTGACAATTTTCTGGCTCTGCCCAGGAAAAAGCAAGGGTGGAGGTTTTATGGAGACCAAAGTTTTGCCCTGCCCCAACCAGGGTCGGGAGTACTGGGTGAGGTAGCATGACAAGTTAATGCTGCAGATCCACAAGCCTCTCTTCTTCACTGGCTAGGTAGAAAGTCTCACAATTACTGAGTACTTGTATGGTCAAGTCTCTACTCTTTTCCCATGGTCCACCCTCATATTGGATGACTGTTTCAGTCACAGAATGGTTGCTGGTGCATACAGATACCTATATAATCTGCTAATTTAATATCAGTTTGCCCTTAAATCCTGAATGGTGCTGGTGCTCCAAGCTGTTAGTACAAATTGACGCCGGCTATATTCTAATATGACAATACAGGCCTCTTTTTCACACCCCTCTTCCTCTTTGTCCTAGGCTGTTGAGCACTGCAGACGTCATATATGGTACTAGAAGAAACCTTTCCAGCTGAAAATGTTTGCCATGGTTTTGATTAAGCATCCTGGATTTGTTTGGGTGGGGAAGGGTGAGATGTCCAGGTCAGTTCAAGAACTGTCTCTCTCCTCTCCCTTCTGAAGGTCTTGTGCCTTCAGGTTTGCTCGCAGTGCTGCTGCCATTTAGGGAACTCCTCTGCAATGCTGACTCAACAAAAGCCTTACAACTGTACCGTTCTTTGTGCATTTGGAGCAGAGGGGTTGTTGGGTAGGGAGTTGTGTAGTGTGGGGTTTGTTGTATTGTGAATTAACCGCCTTGTGTCTAATTGTAAAATAAATAAACCAGAATAGGCTGACTAAACTGAAATTCTATGGTTGGTTGGTTTTGACTTACCTGCAGTGTTCTTGAGCACTCTGCCCTTACTTCAAGCAAGACAATAAAGGCTCAGATTTTTAAAGCAGTCTGAGAGATTTAGGGATTGCAAGTGAATGTGATTTGGGCCTCTCAATTCCTTGGGTTTATTTAAACATCCCACCCTAAATTTTACTGACTTGTAAGTGAAGAGTAAAACTGCCTTTTTGAAATGTTTCTTGTATAATCCAGAGAAGGAAGGCTTGGTGTTTGACTCCACTTGAAACTAGAAATAAGTTTTTTTTAAGAACCAGATCCTCATCTGGTGTAAATTGGTATAGCTTAACTGAAGTCAGTGGAGCGATGCTGATTTTAACCAGTGGAGGATCTGGTCCTAAGTGCCTCATCATCGTAGCAAAGAAAAGGGCAATCTAAAAGCACAGCTTGTGTGGCAAGAGCTGCAGAAGCTGTCTCAATGTGGACATGTTCATGTTTTGTTGGGGGTGCTTTTGGGTAGACATCTTAGGAAACTAACTTGATTAAATTTAACTGTAATTCTTACCTTTCCATTACTTTCTCTGGTGGTACAGCCTCGATATTGGGGTTTTTTAAAGTTGAATGAGATACAAAATCATGATGTATAGCCTTTCTGTTGGAATTAGTACAGGATCTGAAAGTACTTCGTGTTCAAAAAGCATAGAAAGATACAAAGCAGCTGCAGTTTTTCACTCTGTGTGATGAAAGTTTGTAGTGGCTACCAAAGCATCTGCCTTATATGGGGTTTTTCCCTGTGCATCAGTGGGGAGAAAATCCAGCTCTCCTTAGCTGTAGCATCTTTCCCCTAGCATTACTGGCTGCATGACATTTACCCTGATAGCGCAGCCTCATGTCTATTAAACTAGACCCAAGCCCCAATCCTGGTCTCACTGAAGTCAGTGAGGTTTTAAAATGTTCCTCCTTCTTGTCAGGAATGATTGGGCAAGGATGCTCCTTCAAGTCATTCAGATTCTATTATGGCAAGCTCAGTATAAATACCTATACAGAGCTTATTTGTGAGAGGAGCCATTTTAACTCAGCAGGCAGAACCCTTGATCTTCCCTTCTGCCTGGCTGTAGATGTAAGGGGAAAATGTGCAGCTGCTTTCAACAGAACATGGTCTTAATGGTGCACGAAAGCTTCTGTAATTAAAAATAAAGACTTCCTGTAAACCTGACATCTTTGTGCTCTTTCCCTTTGTACCCAGTAGTTTTGAAGTTTCTCACTGGCTTTCATGTGTGGGTGATCTATCCATCATACACCCTTCTGCTGCAAGGCCTCATTATCATCTGAATTTAGATAAAGATCAGATCATCCCATAAACTCCTAAAGGCTGAACGTGTTATACAGGTGGCTTGAACATGTAGAGTGTGTTTTCTGCTGCTTGGCCAAAACCATGGTTGCTGCAGTTCCTTGAGAGGTGGTGTTTAGTTATCTTGTAGCCTCATTTTCCTTTATGGGGTGGGGGACCCTTGTTGGAGTAGTTCTCCCATAACAAATTGCGGGGAGGGGCTCCCTTGATGACCTGCATCCCCTCATCAACAGAAGCAATCATGTTTTGTCATAGGAGATGATGAGACATAGTCCAACTAGGGAGCTCTGCCTCCAGAAGAGGCTAGGATCTTGGGCCACCACCACACCAGCCTTTCCAAATCAAACTAGTTTGCTTTTCAGCCTTAATATTTCTGAATTTGAATTTTTGCTGAAAATTGTATGGGGACGAGGGACACTCCATTTTTTTTGATGAGTTCTATTTATACTATAAATGACTTCAGGATCTTGGAGGCTGTAACAAAGCTCGGCTGTGGTTCACATGTCCATCCTTCACCTTGGCACCCATTCCAGAAGTGTTTAAACTGGATAGTAACAGGCCATACCATATGCACTCATCATACATGTCACAAAGAAGCCTCATACATGTGCTTCCTGTGTATAAGAGAAGGAAGCTCATTAGATTTAACCAGAAGAATGGCTATGCCTCCCAGAGCTCATCTTAAAAATGTCATATCTGGCTTTAGCCAGGACTACCCACTCAAATCACGCTTTATTGAACAATTTTATTCCAGTGCTTGAAACAGTACTTTCAGCTTTTCACACTCTGAATGTCTTTTCTCTCTGACATCCCCGCCATCTCTTTTACTGTCTAATGCCCTTCTCTGCTTTACCCATGAGGTGTCTGCAGTGTTCACACCCAGCCTTCAGGAGACCATAACTCATGTTTCAATATTACAGTGTCCATTTTTAAAAGGTCTCTAAGACTTAATAAATGTGTCTCAGCTCTACAGTGAACACTGAGACTGGAGGCATGTGCATGCTCATGTCATGCACGAGGTGGTCAGTGCACCCCTGGAAGGTTGAATCACATTTGAGGATGGGACTATTGTCCTTGCTGACACTCCCAAAGGAGACAGAGAGATGTGGGTGTCAGGACTGTAAGAGCCTCATCAAGTAATGAGCAGTGCAGGCGACAAGTCTCTATTTCTGCATTGTCTTCAGTAAAGGAGGAAATGGATGGGGTGGCAAGTTCATAGGCTAGCCTTGGTTTACTTTGCTGGTCAAGTAGGAGAGGGTCAGTTGGGTTGCCTCAGAGCTTTGAGATGATCAGTAGCCTTGCTGTTGTATGGGGAACACTGCTGATGACATCACTGATGACTCTGGTTCTCTTCCCCAGATGCTGGCCAAGGCTATTTATAATGCTGCACTCTGAGCCACTAGTGCTAACAGTGAAAGCGCATGTGACCATTTGTGGAGCCTGCCACCCCCCAGAAAGCAGACTCCACATTATGTAGCACTACAAAGAGCGGTGGCTCATCACCTCCCAATGAGGCAGAGAGTGAAGGATTAAACTCAGTTGCTCAAACTAGTTGCTATTGCTCGAGCAACACCTGAAGCAAACAAAGGTTCTGAGGCTAAATGTAATAAGAAAAGCCAAAGAGGAGTTTGAAGAATGGCTAGCCAAAAACTCAAAAGGTATTAACAAAATGTTTAAGTACATCAGAAGCAGGAAGCCTGCTAAACAACCAGTGGGGCCCCTGGACAATTGTGATACAAAAGGAGCACTTAAAGATGATGAAGTCATTATGGAGAAACTAAATGAATTCTTTGCTTCATTCTTCATGGCTGAGGATGGTAGGGAGATTCCCAAACCTGAGCCATCCTTTGTAGGTGAGAAATCTAAGGAACTGTCACAGATTGAAGTGTCATTAAAGGAGGTTTTGGAATTAATTGATAAACTTAACAGTAACAAGTCACTGGGACCAGATGGCATTCATCCAAGAGCTCTGAAAGAACTAAAATGTGAAACTGTGGAATTATCAACTATGGTTTGTAACCTGTCCTTTAAATCAGCTTCTGTACCCAATGACTGGAAGATAGTTAATATAACACCAATATTTATAAAGGGCTCTAGAGGAGATCCCAGCAATTACAGACTAGTAAGTCTAACGTCAGTACCAGGCAAATTAGTTGAAACAATAGTTAAGAATAAAATTGTCAGACACATAGAAGAACATAAATTGTTGGGCAAAAGTCACCATGGTTTCTGTAAAGGAAAATCCTGTCTTACTAATCTATCAGAAATCTTTGAAGGGGGTCAACAAACAAGTGGACAAGGGGGATCCACTGGCCATAGTGTACTCAGATTTCCAGAAAGCCTTTGACAAGGTCCCTCTGTCATAAATAAATAGCTAAGGGTTAATGTTTCTTTCACCTGTAAAGGGTTAACAAAGGGAACCACACACCTGACCAGAGGACCCATCAGGAAACCGGATTTTTCAAAGCTCAGGGGAAGGAATGTTTGGGTCTGTGTCTTTTGTCTGGCTCTCAGCTATGAGAGGGCTCTATCTATCTTCAAGCTTCTAATCTTCAGTTTCAAAGCTGTGAGTACAAAGGTAGAAAAAACAATAGGCTGTTATTGTTTTTTTGTATTTACATGTGTGTAGTTGCTGGAATGTTTAAATTGTATCTCTTTTTGAATTCGTCTGTTTATTTATATTTTTCTTTTAAGCAATAGCCCTGTGTATTGTCAACTTGATGCAGAGATCATGTTCATGTGTTTTTTCTTTCTTTTTTAAGACTTGTTTGAGTTTTCTCTCTGGGTAGGCTAAGGAACAAAAGGGAGGGAAATTCTCTTTGTGTTAGATCTACAGAGGGTGAATCTCTGCAGCACCAGGAAATTGGTGGGAGGGAGAAAGAAACTTTTCTGTTTCCTTGTATTCGGGGTTTGTCTCTTTGTGGAAGAGAGGAGACATGCTTCTTGGTATTGTGATGTAAAGAGGTTGCATCAGTAACTCACAGGTTAGCCCAGAGAGGAAATTCTGGGTGGGAGAGAGGTGGGGGGGAATAGTTATTTCCCTTGGTTAGGAGACTCAGGACATCTGAATCTTGGGGGTCCCACAGGAAGTTTTGGGGGACCCAAGTGTACCAGGCACGGGAATTCCTGGTTGGTGGCAGGCTATCAGATCTAAGCTGGTAATTAAGCTTAGAGGGGTTCATGCAGGCACCCAGATTTCTGGACGCTAAGGTTCAGATTTGGAAAAGATGCTTATGATATGAGTGACAGCGAAGTGGGAAGATACAATCCAAAGCAGTAGAGATCTTTATTTTTCTTTTCTCTGCTAGGGGCTTTTAGCAGAGAGAAAGGGTTTAGTTTTAAAGTAGCCGGAGAGAAAAATTTTTTCTGCTGCTTAGTGGCTTTGCATTTTAAGCAAGGAGCCATTACAGGTTGACAAAGGCTATTGTTAGCATAGAATTCCGATTGGGAATCAAGTACCCGAAATACACACAGTTAAATAAACTGGTCTTTTCTAGTATATTTGCATCTAAAAGAGTAGCAAGAAGAAAAAAGGGCACTGTTGCAGGAGACAACAGAGAGCAGCAGTTCAGACAACAAATACCAGAGGGCACCCAACACAAGAAAAGGACATGACTACCAAAGTGCCCTAAAGCAGGAACGAGTGAGACTAGAGGCAGAGGAACAAATCAAAGACGCAGATCACAGGCGAGACCTGGGAAAAAAATACAAGAGGATGGAGCTGAGAGAAAAAGAAAAAACGCTGCCTACAAAGAGAAAAGCAGCAAAGAGGAAAGACATAAAAAAGAGGAACAAGCAGACCAAAGAGGCAGCCACAAAGAGAAACAAGCAGACAAAGATAGAGCCTTACCAAGAGAATTGAAAAAAAAATAGAGGGGCCTACCGGCAGGCCTGGCATATGAACAGGCTAAGCACAGAACCCAAACAATCCTAACACCGTCGCCAGTTGTTCAACCGCACACGAAATTTCCCACCTACAAGGCAGGTGATGACACTGAGCTTCTTAGAAATTTGGAAGAGCTGCATTGGGTACAGCATCTCTGAAGACCAGTACATGGTAGAGCTGAGGTCCACTCAGTGGACCTTAGCATAGTGGCGGCTGAAATGCCAAGACAAAATGAATGATTATAACTGTTCAACCAAGCCAGATACAGAATGGGGATAACGCGGATCATGCCATCGGCGTTCAGAACCAAAAGTGGAACCAGATGGGCATTTCCCAACGCTACTACGTTGAAAAGAATTATAAGGCTGGATATCAGGAACAGTTCAATCCATTGACGAACTGCACTCCTATACAAATGGAGCAGTTCTTGGATGGTGTTCTGAGACATACGCGGTACATACAAGATGGAAAACCAAAAATTCACCGAGGCGGGGAGATTGGAGCCAGTGGATGGAAGTGGCAAAAAGCAAGAAAGCTACTATAAAGGGGGAATGAAAACCCCAGGGGCACACGACAATAAACCTACAACGAGGGCAACCCAAAACCCACTACAACCCAAGGGAAGCACAGACACTTTATTTCTTCACCTCACCAGTCTCCAGTAACTCACCTCGACCCAGTGACCCATCAGCTGGAAGATGCTATAAGTGTAATGAACTGGGACATATAAAGGACAACTGCCCAAAGAACCCACCCGGGTGCAAGTCATTACACCACCATCACACCAAAGATCCCCAGAGGGATCCACTGGCCATAGTGTACTCAGATTTCCAGAAAGCCTTTGACAAGGTCCCTCACCAAAGGCTCTTACCCCATGACAACTTAATTTATGTAAGAGGGAAGTGCCTTTCATGGAGAACTGGTTAAAACATTGGGAACAAAGGGTAGGAATACATGGTAAATTTTCAGAATGGAGAGAGGTAACTAGTAGTGTGCCCCAAGGGTCAGTCCTAGCCCCAATCCTATTCAACTTATTCATAAATGAGCTGGAGAAAGGGTAAACAGTGAGGTGGCAACGTTTGCAGATGATGCTAAACTGCTCACGATAGTTAAGACCAAAGCAGACTGCGAAGAACTTAAAAAAGATCTCATAAAACTAAGTAATTGGGCAACAAAATGGCAAATGAAATTTAATATGGATAAATGTAAAGTAATGTGAAGTTGCCAGGTGTGCAAAACCTGCACAAAAAAGAATGGCCTTTACCCAGTGTCCTTGGGCAAGCAGCCCATACTCTATGGGCATACATGAAGGTGCTGACAAGGTCCACACAGGACACAAAAAAAGCCCAGTAGACGTGTGCTCTCCTGAGGGGAAACGCAGTCCCTGAGTGGTCACAAGGCTGGCTGGAAAATAAGACAATACCCTGAGGGCGGGGGGTGGCAAGGCCTTTAGGTGTATACATAGAGAGGGGCCCCACTGGGAGGCAAGGAGGAACCCATGAGGCCAGACAGACAGACCTAGTGATAACTACTTGTCCTACGTGGACAGGAAAGCAAGGCTGATGCCACCTCTGCAAATATGTCCTGAGATGAAGCAGCTAATTGTCCCCAAGCTTGCAGACTCCCCAGTCCTTTTCTAAGGGTTTCACTGTGTTCCTGGCCTTACTTCACTTTCATTCTTTTTTTATGCAGAGAAACAAAAAACATGCTGTCTCCATTCTTCCCAGGGTGAAAGTTAGTGGGCTCAGCCTCAATCCCTTTAGAGATAACAACTCATCTCCTGCTTCCTGGCAGGAGGCGCTGTATTAGCAGAGAGGCTGGGAAGGAGGAGCACTATATGGCAATGCAGAATCAGTGTAAAAGAGAGAGGGGTTGGGCAGCTGTCACCAATCCATACCAATGGTCTGTAATATCTAATAGCATTTGTGGGGTCCCTTACAAAAAAGCTAATTCAGGAGACTTTGGTTAAAAGCGTAGCCTAAAAGGATGAGCACCCATGCAACACAGGCAATTCCAGGGCTTGGGGTATTGTGTGAGGCAGCTTGGCAAGCTAATGCTGCAGATGCTTGAAGTCCACCTGTTCAGTGGTTAGCTAGAAAAGTATGTCAGTTATTTAATAATTGATTATGCAAGTTTCTCTTTCATTCTATCAAGTGACAAATTCAGCCACAAAATGGCTAACGCTGCATAAACTTGGACAGCATGTGACTGAGCCTACTGAAAATGGGGCTTTTTTCTGGTAAAAGGCCATCAACCTTTGATTGCCCATGTTTGGGTTTTCCATGCCAGCCCCACAACTACACTCTTGGCCCTCCCACCCCTAGTTCCGGCACGCCTGTTGGGGGCTCTTACAGTGCGCTGGGCTCCAGCTATTAGTCCTGTCCAGGCTGGGCTAGGACTTCCTCTTCTCCTGTAGGGACCAGGGCACACCCACCTCCAGGAACCTCCATGTACAGTGACATCTCTCCCCCATGCCTAGGGAGTGATGCAGACAAGAAACGGAGCAGGGGTGTGGAGCTGACTTCTCCTGCAGGAGCTGCTCCTGGGGCCAAGTCATCCCATTCCTCTCCGGCATCACAGGGTTGACAGATGGAACATGGTGCCTGGTAGGAGTCCTGGGTGGAGTGCCCCCACCCCTGCCTGGCAGATTTCATGGGTCTGACCTAACCCATACATGAAACGAGGAAGTGTGGGTTCACGTGGTTTGGCCATGTAAAGCACTGTCCTGAGGTAAGAGAGTCCAACAGCTCAAGACTGAAGAAAAAAGACAGAAAAGTGTGTGTGGGGGTATCATAAAGGAAGACGTGTTAGCATGTGGTGTGATAGAGAATTTGGCACTGAACAGAGAGCACTTTGGAGGGAGAAAATTCACAGAGCAAACCCCAGCTGAGGGGATTAATGCAACAAAGATTAGTAAATAATCAATTATATAACTATGCTAATGCATAACATGATACTGTGGGGAGGCCAATTTATCATAATTGCACTTTTGTTAAGGTATAAATCAGTCCCTATAAATCAGTCCAAAGGCCAACGTGAATCAGTCACAGGGCCTTCTTGGTGTCACTAAATGCCATCCATTAATCAGCTGGAGAAATTACTGTTCCCTCCTAGCCTGCCATGGTGGTGCAATCCTTTGGCAGCACTCCCAATATCAACCAAAATGGAGACTTGGGGTTCAGGACCATAACTCAGAACAAGGTTCCTACATTTGTGTATGTCCCTCTGTTCCAATATAGTCTTGTGAAGCACCAGCTGATGCTCATTAAAGGCCTGGTCCTTCCCCATTGATGTCAATGAGAGCTTTGCTATTAACTTCAGTGAGCATGAGATTAGGGCACGAAATTAGACCAAGAGGGATCTCTGGATAATGGTAATACTTTGGGCTGATTATCTGACATCCTGACTGCAGATGGCTCTCCCAATTGCTCACAGAAAGTCACAATGGATGCCATCTGACTTACTATAAAAATCTCACTTCTACTTTCTCCTAGACTCTTAGCCTCTGGTCAAGTGACACGTGGAACTAGAAGAAAACCTTCTGACTGTGGATTTTATGAATATTCTGGCAATTTCAAGGTAGATTGCCTACATCAAAGAAGGGAATTATCTCTCCTCTGTAGTCTTCTCAAACATTCCTTTAGCTTAATTGCTGTTGCAATGTTGCTCCGCTTGGAAGATCTGGTCTGCAATGGAGACATAACAAAGCTCTTTTTGATTGGCAATTGAATTATATGGTGGAGTCTGAGCATGAGCATGATATATCATTATGTAGGGGAAGTGGCAGTAAAATTGAAAAGGGCAAAATGTGTACTGTCCCCCCACTCACCTCTTCAATGTGAACAAATAGCCTGGCATCTCATATTTAAAAAAAGGTAATTGAAGAGTTCAAAACCAAGAGGACATTTAAATGTTTTCCTTAGGATAACTGGTAATGGTAGAGTGCTTTGCCTTAAACTTGGTAAGACACTTACACCACAAATACCTTAATTATTAATTGCTTCACATTATAACCAAGATGCAGAGAATCTAAAGACACAGCTAATTCCGAATTAGTTGCTATTGACTGTTGTCTTGTGTATTTGTTTTTCTGGAGAATGTAATTTTCATTTATACAATTTAGCCATATGCAGACTCTTTATTCAGGTTAAGAGATAGCTTTCCTTAGTTTGTTACCTTTTCTAGTGTCTTAGATATTTAGGTGATATTTACATTAGTTTTTACATCGATTGGGACAGAAAATAGTGATTGTGTTCAAAGCAACTGCAGTTTTTTTCTGCACATAATGCAGGATTGGGCAGAGACTGCATTGGCTGCCTCATGAGGGGTTTGCCTTTGCGGCATGGGGGCAAAGGTATAGAAAACATCCAGCTTTCCTTATCTGTCATCCAGTAACTTTAGTGTTGGTATATGACATTTGTCTAGAAAGTAAATCTTATAGACTATAAGCTGAAACCTGGTGCCTTAAGTGAGTCAGTTTCACAATTGCCTTCAAAGGGATCAGGCTTTGCTCCTCCCCGTCCCCCATGTCTTTTTTCATTATGATTGGACAGAATCATACTGAGGGGAGGTTTCAATTTTCCTGCCTTCTTGTAACGGTTTGTGCCAGGGATACCGCACCAGTGGCACAGATACCACAGTGAGGTGCACCTGTGTAGATAAGGTGGATTCAGAACTTATTTGTGAGCTGGTGCACTTTCAAAAATCAGGACCCTTAAAGATCAGCCTTTTCCACTAGCTGCTGCCCAGCTTTAGATATGGGGGCCAGGAAGTGGGGAGGGAGATGCAGTTGCTTTCTACAGTCTCTTGATTTTACAAAACAAAACTTCTCTATCAATAAAAACTTCCTGCAAGTGGGACAAGCTTTGTGCTTCCCTCCCCCCAAGTCATATGCAGTAGTAGTTTAAGTTCTTTCTGGCTTGCATCTACTGTGATCACCATGTTCTTCTGCTAAATGTCCCCGTTTGGCCTGACTTCAGCTAAAGCTGAATCTTACTGTGTGTCTCACAGATTAATGTGTTCAGAGATTTTGAAGGTCAGAAAGGACAATTATGATAATTGAATCTGACCTCCTGCATAACATAGGCCATAGAACTTCACCAGGTGATTCCCACATCAAAGCCAAAGCCATGCTACACCGCTTACTCCAGTATGTACCATGTGCATGCTATTGCTCAGCAGCATGCCTGCAGGACTGTGGAATAACACTGACTTTTTCCAAGAGATTACATTCCTTTGCTAGAAGTCTGTTAGAAAGGCGCCTCTTTGGGTAGTATTTGTAGGGTTCTGTGGGGTAGAGATTAAAGTATTCTTGCCACTTCACGTAGGGTTGCAGATAGGGCGTTAAGACACTATAGAAATGTTGAGCAGAGGAACTGAGTGAGGCCACACACTTGTCTGTGTTTAATTCACAACAAAAATTCAGTCACAGTAGTTCTTGCTGATATATAGCAGTGTATACACAGATGAGTGAGCATTGAGAGCTATGTAAATCCAACACCTTCCCCAGTGAAGTGCCCCTTGGTAGTGAAAAAGAAACAAGAATGGACAGGTTAACCAAATTCATATTGTATTTCTGGTTCATTTAACAGACCATTCCCAAAACTCTCAACAAGTTACTATTAGAAACGGAACAAACAAACAAACAAACAAACAAAAAAAGTTACTCACGAACACTCTACATTCAAAACCCAAGTTAATGTCAGTCTGTTTCTGGCTGACGTCGTATATGATTTGGTAAGCCAGCAAAATGGAGAAATGTCTTCGGTTTGTTTTCTCTTCCTGTAAAGGTGATGACACAGATTAATGTCAAACAGATTCAGACTCCCTTTATAGGCTTCTTGGAATGCCACATCAGCCCCAGAACCTTCTTCCCCCACCCTGGTGTGATGTGCTCCTGTCTCATGCACAGCAGGAGGATGCACTGATGCAGCCATAGGCGACTTGAGGAAATATGCAAGTCTTGAGTCTTTGTACCCATGTGGTGCAGGTTTTTTGCAACCCTAAACATTAGTAGTTCATGTCTCTATTCCACAGGGCTTCTCTTCTTCTGTTTTGAAACTTTTAATCTTTGATATTTTTTAAAAAAATAAAAAAATATGAATTTAATGATCAAATGATGTGCGCTTCTAGTAAAGCACAGTCCTGAAAGCCCTCCACCAAGGTAAGGCTCCCCAAGGCTGTTGTATCAAAACAAAACAGTTGGCTCTCTCTGTAGGATTAGTTTTTGGGGCTGTGATTAGGGCACCAGGTTCTTGTCTACCCTCTTGCCCCGTGTCTGTTTTTTCTTTTTGCAGTGACTATCTGCTTGGCCACGCTTTCTTGGAATGCTAGACGAGTGATGCCACTTCTAGTCATAACTCTGTGATCTCCAGTGGGCTCTCCACAATCACCTCCCTCATCTTGTGCATGGGGGTGGATTTGGCAGACTCAGTGCGAGTGTTGCGGTCATTATAGCCTCCACAGTCTGTGTTCAGTGTCTCCAGGGACCGACCCAGAACTTTCTGGTCATCCTCCGGCAGGCTGTTGATATCAGAAGTTAGCAGAGTGCCTGTGCTGCCATGCACCACATGGATACCATCTGGGCTTTTGAACTCTACAGGTTGCTTGCGCCGGAACCGAAGGCTCCTCTGGTTCAGGCTCTGCTCCTCCTCTTCATCCAGGTCATTCTGGATCAGCTGCAAGAAGCCCAAGCACAAATCAACAACATGGGTTCCAATACCTGTGTCCCTTTCCCTCCCCTGCCTCCCTTAGCATAATTGCTGGGTTACTAGTTGTCCCCTTGAAGGCCCTAGACAGCTTTTCCTGAAGCAGGGGTCAGCATGAGGGGCAGGTTCCACTAGTTATATTTGTAGGCAGCTTCACAGCAGTGTTTTCTTTACTTCAACTTAAAGCTGAATTGGAATCTGAGGTAGATCCTACACAGTCTATGAGCATTAACACAAAATCTGTAACTATGAACTCCTCTACTCCTTCTCAGTGACACCCAGAGGCCTCAGCTGGGACCAGGCTAAGTTGTGCTAGAGGCTGTACAGAAATATGGACTGAGACAGTCCCTGCCCCCAAGGAGCTGCAATGTAAATTATGAAGTAATTACTTTTCATATTACAGTAAGATCATGGAATTGGTTTTTGAGCTGAGTTGGTCTTGGAGCAAAATACTGTGCAGTGGAGAGTGCAAATGGGTTGAGTTCAAGTGGGAGATTTCAACAGTAGATTTTCAGATACTTTTTTCTTCTAACTAGCCTGAAACAGACTCCACTAGTTTTAGAGTATCAGGGCTGGGGGCAGACAGGGGGAGCAAAGGCCAATGAAGGGAGGGGAGGCCAGGAGGAAGGAGCTTTTTGCACAATCCAGGGTTGGGTTGAAGAGAGCTGAGGGGACTTTGGGAATGGAGGAGGCTTAAGTGGGAGGGGTGGGTTTGCCAGCATGACTGAGGATAAGTGAGTGGGATTCTGAGGGAACGTAAGTGAAGGGAAATGATGCTGTGTGTGAATGAGGGTTCAGAGCGTGGGGAAAGAGATTAAAGGGAGCTAAGAAAGTAAGAACTGGCTCTGAGCTGGGGGTCTGTGAGGAGGAAGAGGAGGAGGCTAACTCCTGTTGTCTCCCACCCTGCCCTGTACTGTAAGGTCTCTCAGATTTTCATTCTGAAAGGGAAAATGTGGTAGAAGAGTGGCCTCTTTTCCTCTCACCTCTCCATCAATTCCCATCCCCCCAAATCCTTCCCCATAACCATGTCTCAACTTTTCCACTCTGAAAATCTGCTTAACCTACAATGGTGGAGGGGATGGTGAAGCGATAGAAAAAAGATTTGGAGTGGGCTTTGCTACCTGCAGCCCCACCATTAAGTGGAGGCACTAGCTGCCACTGGCCTTGGTTTAGCTGTGAGCACAAAGGAGGAAGGATGGATATTTGACAATATTCTACAGAACAAACACCAGGGATGAGTTGAAGTCTGGCCTGAAGGTGGAAGAAAAGGAGCTGAATGAGAGAGGTAGCCAGCCTGGCAGACGGGAGCATAGAGGGCATAGGAAATGAAATGGCCATGCATTGGGAGGATAAACAAAAATCTGTGCTTTGGAGAGATAGTTTGAGATTTTGGCTGGGAGAGCGGGAGGAGATGTGAGACTGGACCCAGAGAGAGGCAGGCCTGGGAATCCTTCACAGAGACAGAGCTAGAAGCTGAGAAAGTGGAAGATGCTGCCACGATAGAAGGGGACACAATTCTGAGTCATACCAACATGTGTGGGGCCAAGAGGAGGAGAATGACCAAATAAGATGCTGAATGAGCAGGCCTCAATGTCGGAGAATCAGGAGAACAGAGTGCTGCAGAAATGCAGAGGCTGATCAGCTAACTATTATTATTGGAATGATATATTCTAAAGGCTTGTTCCAAAGAGCAAATGGTCCAAGCAAACAGGATAAAGGGGGAACTGGTGAATGGTGGGATGTCACATTAACTGGGGGATGAAAAGAAGAGCCAGTGTGGACATTTAGAGAGGAAAGAAACACACTATCTTGCTGTCAGACCCATCCTGGGGGAGACATACTTTGATGAGTGGCATGTCATCAACTCCACTGTATTCCAGCACCATTCCATTCTGCACCCTGGTGATGACATGGCCAGGAATGTGGCTATGGCTGGAATCTCTCTTTGTGCCAAGTCAGAATGTTTTTGTGAGTACGGCCTCCAGTAAAAGATGGAGGGAGACCCCTCCCCTGTGTCTGGTTAAACTGGCAGCCATGAGCTCACACAGCTTTAAGGGGCAAAAAGGTCACCCAGCAGTTTAGAGCAGGTCAAAGGCATGGAAACAGACACCCCATTCCAGAGGGCACAGCAAGCATTTCCTCTCATGTCCATGCACAAGGTTTCTACCTCGGTAACCGAGGACTGGTCCCCCTGACTGGTGGTGGCTTTATGCACCATCCTCTGGGCAAGCAGTTTTTTCAGCCGCATGTAATCGTCCAAGACCACCTTCAAGAGAGAGCCCTGGATGGAGGGGGCAACAGGAGAGATTATACAGGGGCTTCTCCCTGCCAGCCCCAAACTCTGAAACTACCACGATGAGGAATTCCAGGTGTGAACCTAACCCCATTCAAAAGGAATCAGGCAGGCACTTTCCCCTAAACAAAAAATGATCTCAAATGAAACTATGTGCTTTCACGCCAATCCAGTGCCATCACATTTTAAACATGGGATTTGCCATAGTGCATTTGCTACGGCTGTCCCAACAGTTAGATGCCAAGGCTGGTTTTCTGCTCAAAGATTGTGCTGTGTCTAGCTGGGTGAATTTCAGAGCTGTGTTCCTGTAAGGTTCCCAACAGGTTCACACAGCAAAGACTAGTCTGCACTGGCTTGTGTCATTCTTCTCAACTGCGGCGAATCTGGAGCTATTTCAAAACCTCACCTTCTCCTTTCATGAAGAAGGACAACGACTAAGATGGCATAGGACCAAAATGTGAACCCTATTGGACAAAAATGGAGGAAGCCAGCTTCACTCACCTTGATGGGCCCTTCCCGCATGATCTGACCTAGTTTGGCAATGTTGTCATATTCCTGGATGGCTGCTCGCAGGTAACGGTCGTCGTCAGGTTTGGCAGCAGAGGGCTCTCTTCCAAATGTTCCCTACAACAGACGGGAGTTTCTGAAAACAAAACCTCAGCAAAAATGGGGCAGAACCATGGGCAGCGGATATCAAAGGCTGGGGGAGGCTGTGCCTCTCCAAATAGCCTTGTGTGGTCCACCCACGCTCTGCCCTCAGGCTCCCACCTGCTTTCCACTGGTGCTCTGTGGGGCTGCAGGCCGGCTCTTTCCCCCAGAGCCCTGGACTGTGGCCAGCGAGTCTGGGCGGCTGGAGCCGTGCTTGCGCTTCCCACCCACCCTCCCTGATCTCTGAGGCTGGGGGCCACGCCGTGCACTCAGGGACGGGGGATGCTTGGGTGGCTTAGGGGGCTGTGCGCCTTCTGGGCTCTGGAGGGGGAAGAGGGGCGGGGAGGGCACGGACTTGGGAAGAAGGGGCGGGGCCTCGGGAATAAAGGGTCGGCTGGGCTGGGGTAGCTCTATTAACTACAGTGGAATTACTCCTGATTTTTACTGGAATAAGTGAGATGCTAAGTCAGTCCATCTGAATTCTGACTGAACTGTCACTTCCCCCATCAAGGGTAAGAATAAGCTGGGCAGTATCTCACATGAGTCCTGGTTGGGCTGTTCCACAGGTCTGTGATTTCACTCAGGTTCTCAGGCAGGTCATCTTCATGCTCTGCCTGTGCTGCTAGCTCCATATTCCTGCAGAAAGGATCTAGCCACACAGGGTTAGCCCTACACAAACACACAAAGGGCTGAGGTGAATGAAGGGAGACAGTAAGATGGGGCCTGCTATAGCTGCTTCTCTGAAAATAACACATTATTCTGCTCTAGGGCTTTATGCATTGCAACCACTCATCCCAAAAACCAGACTCTGACAAGGTCATATCTCCTCCTTTCATAACAAACAAAATATGAATTTGCTTCAATCCTCCATGTGCCTTCAAGCTGTAGTTAAATTAAGAGGCATTTCTGTACGATTAATTCTAAAAGCCTGGATTAGGCATTTAAACAACAACTTCAAGCAAAAACCACCTGGCCCAGACCCCTTTCTGTAAGAATCTATAGGGGATAAACTGTAGAATTGCAACATCTGCCTGCAGGTGATTTTCAAAGTTCTGTTGTGTCTACAGTTCATCAGTAGGTACCACTAGTCTGCACTGCTTTGGTGCTGATGGTGCTGGATTAATACAAAGGGTGACTTGCAAGAGAGGTCCAGTTCTAACTAATGTTATGGTGTTTCCTGATACTACCAGGCTGTGGAATCCTAGCTTTCAGTGGCGAGTGGCTACAGAGATGATTTGTGTTGAAGTACTAGCCAGAGATTTCTCCGGCTGTGTCATATAGAGTGAACTGTGAAAAGCAAAAAAAAAGTATTGTGAACTCACCCATCAAAGGAATATTTATTTGTGTTTGGCATGTCCATGATGTCCATGAAGCCTCGGTTTCCTGCGGAAGGCAGCAGGTGTAGGTTAGACCGACATTTATATAGGCTAATTAACAGACAACAGCATGGCACAAATCCACACTTCTATTTGGAGGGAGACAGAGGGAAAGGACAGCCCAGCACTCTAGATCTTGAAAGAAACAACTGCAATGTCAATGGGGGAGATATAATCGGGCTGATAATGCAAAGCTCTGGCAACTAAAAAAAATTCTCCCAATGTCATATCTATGCATCTATTACCACTAACAAGGCAAACTCATTTCTAATTTATTGCCCACTAGCAGCCCAAAGTCTCTTTCAGCAGATTCCTGGGTTTCTCCTCACTGTCAATATCTGTGTTTCACACTATTTCCCCCATATTTATTAGCCTGCATGTCTTCAAGAAGAATCTCATATTGTTATATCAACAAACCCCCCCCCCCCCCCCGGACCTGCTCCGGCTCGACTCTTAAGCCTCCTCCCGGACCTGCTCCGGCTCGACTATTAAGCCCCCCCCCCCCCCCCCCCCCCGCCAAGGTCTCCCACCTGTTGAGCCGGCCACGATAGCTTTTAATTTCCTTTTGTGTCTGGGGGAAAAAATGAAAAAAAATCAAGTCAATTGAAAGAAAGAAAGAGAGAAAAAGAAAGACTTAATGGAGAGATGTGTGAGGAACAATCATGTGAAATGGGACAGCGCTTGCAAATCTCTTCCCATGTACAGTCATAGGTCACTAGACAGCAAAGAGAAGGCCTATGGTTTCAGGACGTTCTCAAAAACAATCTATTAGCTCAGGTGGTGCCTTCTTCTCTTGGCTAGAGCTCTAACACTTGTAGTCTCTTGGTGTAGGTATATTATTTCAGTCACTGCAGAACGATCCTTTACGTCAGGACTACTCAAAGGATTGTGATTCTTGGGCTCTTAAGTAATATTTTCAGCATATGTGAGCTAGGATCCTGAATTCCATTGAAAGACTAGGTGCATTTAAAATTGCATCATTTCATCCTGCAGTACCCAGGATCTTAGATTAGCCATTCTGGTCTATCGTTCCCAGGTTGCATGGGTTACTCATGATGTTCTGTCATTTCAGGTTATTGTTGTCATTTATTCTGCTCTATAATGTCCAAAGAGTTAGGTTTATTCATATACTTGCATTGTCCTGCAGTCCCAGGTGCTTAGGGTTACTCACACTGTTCTGTAGTACCAGTTCATGAGGATGAAGAGCATGGCAGCCAGGAAGAGGAGAATAGCCAAGATGATAATTGCCATCTAGAAAAGATAACAAGTTCTTTGTAACAGATGTGAGCAATTTTAAACCTGCAGATGTATTACTATCCTGCTTGTTTGCTCTCCAATAGGAAATGTTTCCAAGTTTTAGGCAAGCCTCGGCCCACAGGAAGAAAGTACATATTGTAGAGACGGGACAGTCCATCACCAGCTAGTGGGTGCAGTAAAGCAACTTAGACCTGGTCTACATGGGGGAGAAGGAGGGGGAGGAATCGACCTAAATTATGCAACTTCAGCTACGTGAATAACATAGCTGAAGTTGATGTACTTAGACCTACTCATTGCAGTGTCTTCACTGTGGTGAGTTGACTGCTGTTGCTCCCCTATTGACTATGCCTGTGCCTCTCACGACGGTGGAGTACAGGAGTTGACAGCAGAGCACTCGGGTGTCGATTTATAGCATCTAGACTAGACACGATAAATCGACTCTTGCTTGATCGATCACTGCCCGCCGATCTGGTGGATAGTGTAGACATACCCTTAGCCTCTAGGTTTAACGTGTCCTGCTGTCAACTCATCCCACTCCACTGGGTGACAGTAGATTCCTGGAGAAATAATTCCTTCTGCTACATGTCAGCAGCTGTAAATACCACTTTCCTATTGTAAAAAAAGGCAATTTGTAGGCAATCTTGCAAGAGACACTTTCCTTTAGTGTCACCCAGTGGGTGGGCCGGACAGCCATGCCAAGTGATTGTCAGGGAAGTGAAAGGGTTGATGGCACAGGCAGGTAGGGAATCAAAGATGCCCCTCTCCTTTACCTGCAGTTCTGAGAGGTCATCTGGGGCCCTGGCAGTAATGGCAGGCTGCACGTCCAACACGTTGTAATTCCTGAAGAGATTCCTCAGCTGCTCCTTATTCTCATCAATCATCTGGATCACTCTAGGAAGAAAGAAAAGAGAACGGATGTTTGAATAGGGGCTCCTCTCATTTCCTGACCACCAAAATACCTTTTAAAAGTTTAGCCCAGGAGATTCTGAACCCTCCTCCAGATAGCGCAGGGCACAATGGTATTGGGAGGCAGAAGTGCACATTGCTTTGGGCAGCTTGGATGGTACCAGAAGAGACTTTGCAAGTGACTTGATCAGTAAGTTCCTGGCTATGTAGCAAGCTAACCAGATTTCAAGGCTAGCAGATGTTTCTTTAAAATTCAGTACTGGAATGTGATAGCCACTTGTTCTGGTGCTGGCAGCAAGGTTTGCTGGTGGAGCTAAGGCAGCAGTCATGAAGAGCTGGGGCAAAGTGGGGTTTGTGCAGGTGTTATTTCATTGTCCTCACTGCTCTAGAGACAGGGACAGGATGCCTAAGTTGGAAACAATGCCGAATATGACTTCACCTTGTTTACACCGACCAGTCAGTCATGATCAGACTTGGGTCCACTAATGCATGTTTTAACACAGTAAGATTTCCTTGGGAGGACAAGCCTATCCACACAGAAAGATGCATTAGATCCAGTGTTACTGGCATTAACTTTCGGTGCTTTGAAATGAAGCACACAGATATAAAACTTCCTTATCGATTCCAAAAGCTTGAATGCTCCTCCTCCTGCTTCCTTCCCTCTCTCATCTATGCATACAGAGAGACAGTAGCTTACCGCTCCACATCCAGAATCCTATTGGTTTCTCTATTCACCACGTGGATCAGCAACTCTGTCTGGGCAGAGTTCACACGGCCCTTTTTGTCCACATGGAACTAAGAGAGAGAAAACAGATGCTCATGATACAGCCACAGGGAACATGTCACCTTCGAGGGCAGCCACCTCAGGTTCTAGTGCACCATAGGGCTTTGTGCATGGTATCAGGCCATGCCCATATCGGTTCTTTCATGGCACAGTTTGTCAGGAATTCAGAGAGGGCTGAAACCCCAGTTTAGAACACATACCAGAAAAGATCTCACTAATAGGAGACTGTAAGCCAGGGCTTCTTGCGATGCTCTATTAGTCTTTTTAAAGTTTTCATTTTGGGCCCATCTCTGCACTGATACCACATGTTTGTAATGACAAGCTTACAAGAAACACCGAACTGTAAAAGGTGTTTGCCATTGACATTTAAAATATCTGAGTTAACAGGCCCAATGACTTATGAGGAGAGGCTGAGGGAACTGGGATTATTTAGTTGGGGATTGGTCCTGTTTTGAGCAGGGGGTTGGACTAGATGAGCTCCTGAGGCCCCTTCCAACCCTGATATTCTGTGAATTTGCTTGCCTACTGCTTTGGCCATTCACCTCAGTCAGGAGGTCCTATACCATAACCCAGCAAACTAAGGCCACTTTGCATTTGAAATAGATGGCTGAGGCCCTCTTCCTTTATTCAACTGTTATGCCTCCTTTCCTGCTCCACAAAGACACAAACTGCTGTCCCAGAAAGGGCTGCTGTCATTGCCCACGCATGCAGGTGCAGCACAGACATTTGGGTTGAGTAGGAAGCCAGGAGCTGTTGAGTTCTAATCCCAGATCTTCCACTGACTTCTTGTGTGAGCTTGGACTAATCACAACCCCTTTGCATATCAGTTTCTCCATGTGTAAAATTGGGACAATATTACTTACCTCCCATACAGTCATACTAGGAGACTGAATTAGTCTGTAAGGCACTTTGAAGATGCCTATACTTTATATAACTGCTAAGAATTATTCATATAATAAACCAGCAGAAAAGGGTGGGAGTGGGGGTGGGGGTGTGTGGTACCTCTCACATAAGCACTCTCCTCTTTCCAGAACAATGATAAGCTGATATTTTTGTTAGCTCTATCCTGCAGTGTTCCCACTGAGCTGATACACAATGATCAAGTGTCTCCAGTCTGGCTATATCCCAACATGCTAACTTTCTATACAGACACATTAGATGTCAGTAAAAAGTGCTGCAGAAGATTGGATTCCTCTCTGCTGCCACTAGAATTCATGATGGTGGGTGGTGGAAGGAACAGGGCACACATTCTGCTCCTGTTTCACGGGACACCAGTTAAAAATAAAATAAGGGGGGTTCTTGAACCATCAGTGATAGATCAATCACTTTGTAGCTGGATTTCTGTTGTAAGTCATAAAAATGGCCACACGGGGTCAGACCAATGGTTCATCTAGCCCAGTATCCTGTCTTTCGAGAGTGACCAGATTCTTCAGATTGAATGAACAGAACAGGGCAATTTCAAGTGATCCATCCTCTATATCTAGTCCCAGATTCTAAGCAGCGTGAGCCATGTTATGGCACATCAGGGTATGTGCATGCCCCAGGAGCTGTTATTACCTGCACATCATCTGTGTTGACAATGGCTCCTGTGATGTTGGACAACAGACTGATGAACTCTTCCTCAAATTGCCGCACCTTGTCTGGGATCTCATTGATGATGATTTTCACCCTCTGGTCATCACGCAAGATGTAGATTCCGACAATGGCAGTGTCATTATGCCCTGCTAGGTCTGAAGCCATGATATCCACCACAAAGTAGCCAGGGTTGTAGGCTGTGAAAAGGTCAAAGGTTCGCAGGATCCCATCCAAGTTACCTTTGGGGAGAGCCAATCAAGAATTAGCCCAATAATTTTAGACGACCATCAGTAAACAAATAGACTCTCAGCTTTCTTTATGCTGTTTGGGCTGGATGGGGATTTATCCATAGCATATAACCTGGCCCATAACATCATCTCCGGTGTAAACATTATTCCTCTCCTTGTGCCTTGGAGGCTGTCGCCTCCTCACGCAAACCCATGCCTATTTCAAATGGCTCCCCAGCAAGGGACTGTTGAAGCCATAGCAGAAGAAATGAGAAAAAGAAAAAGGTGCTCCCTATTTGTGTGGTGGACAGCTCTGCGTACCCACTCTGAGCCACAGAAACAGTGCATCAATTTCAGCCACTGCTGTGGGAGGATCACACGTGAGACAAAAGAAATCTGAGATGGGAGGTCTGGCTGTAAACATATGGCACCCTTAAACTTCCCCACTCGGACTAGCTAACTGTCATTTCGGTCCCAGCTTATGGATGGGAGGGAGAGGAATGAGAACCTTTGGATCTCTGTGCTGTCTAGTGAGAACATCTCTGCTTGAGGCTGCTGTGGTGACAAATGGGTACTTACCAATACTGAAGACGCTGGCCACCTCCTCCGAGTCATTGGAGTGCTGCTTGATGTAACGGATCCCCAGGATGTTGTACAAGACCAGGCTATTGTTCCCCACATCAGAGTCCAGTGCCACTACCCTGATCAGCTCTGAACCCACCTTGGCATCCGTCGCAACCCCTTTTGGGGGTGGGGGACAGGAAAGGAAGAGAAGAAAATGGAGTAGGGTATGTAACATGAATCTCGGGCCACACACCTCAGAGTAAGGAGGTACTGTAAGGAAGAATTTCCCCTGAAAATGCCAATTGCCATCATGGCAAAGAGGGATCCCTCACCCCTTCAACCCCCCAAAATAACCCCTCGCCAAGAAGTTTCCTTATCAGTCCTGTAGACAATATGCCCATTTGACCCCTGAACCTGTTCAGTTTTCCTGGTTTTGCTAGTAATCTTTCCCAAAGAGGGAGAGAAGCCAGGGCTATAATGGAGCTGCACAGACAGACTCCTGTGTCAAATAGTCTTCATCAGCAAGTGAACCTCCCTGGGAAGCTTGCAGCTGACAGTATAATCGCCTGCTGCTGTCCAGGGCTTTGCTTGTAGATTGTAATTGGCTGTGCAGTATGGCAGGTTTTGGGAATGGAGCTTAGCTTGGTGGGTTAATCCAGGTCCCCTCCACTATCTCCCTGGAGAAGTCTGGGTTTCTCCTCTTGTACAGTTTTCCTTCCAATAGTTCCCATCCCAGGCCACAGTAATCTCAGCCCTCACCAGCCCAGGATGCTCAGGACCTGAGCTTGTATCCTTAAATGGCAGCCTCTGTTTTTACCCCAGGGAAAACAGTCAACCAACCAGCTGGCCATCTTCTCGTAACACCACCCCTTACCTGCTGTGTATTCTGATTTAGAGAATCGGGGAGGCTGATCATTAATATCATCCAGAAAGATCCGGACTTCTTGCAGAGTGGTGTCTGTGCTGGGGTCCAAGTCCTGGATTCTGGCTGCCCTGTGACCCCTAGAAGGTGTCCAGTTCCTGTTACTGGAGGCTTTGACAATGATGGAGTAATAGGGCTCTGTCTCTCGATCCAGGTCTCGTAGCACCTGAAGCTTCCCCTCCTGGCTTAACTTGAAATTGTTCTCCCTGTTACCAGCTAGGAAGGGTAAAGGGAATGCAAGTCAGTCTTACCTGTGCCCTAAAACTTCCCTTTTGGATCTGGTACATAGATGAGGAGCACGGATGGGCACAGAAGTCCAGTTCAGACCATAAACCTGGCCTTTCCCTGCCTTTCTCCAGATTGCCCTCCCTTCCCACAGGATTACATTGGGTCCACTCCAGTCAGGCCCAGAAATGGTGTCCAGGTCTCCTTGTCCTCACAGGAAAACATTTCAAAATAATGTATCTAGTTCCATACATTTACAGATCTTTTACAAACACCCAGTAAGATACATTCCCTTCCCTGCACAGCTCACTGAGTCTGCTCATGAATCCTGATTCTGGTTCTGCTAACACGAAGGAATCCTGAGGTCTAAAACATCACCAGTTCTTAGGAATTCATATGATATTTTAACACACGGCAGGATATAAATGGAACACTCTCGATCCATTTCTGTATCTCCTAGAATTAGCCCTACTGATGCCATGACAATGGCTCCTCGCGTTCTCCTTACCACGCTACCTCACATCCACTTTCCAGTTTGGATAGCCTCTTCTGTATGAATAGTCCTCTGCATAAATACTTCTAAACCTGCTAGGGAAAAGCAGATGGGAGGGGTCAACAAGTCCCCCATGGGATGCACACATGAAGGCCACACAACTGATACCACAGCTCTCAACTGGGATGTTCCTGTGTGGCACGGAGGGTGCAAGGTAAGGGCTTACAAGCTGTGTGTGTGTGTCGGTGTCTATTCCACAAATACCAAGCCTATAGAGTGGATGTCTGTCTGTCTCTTTCTCCCACTTGACTTTCCCTGTCCCTTTCTTCTCCTTCCTCCCAGCTGAACTGGCCTTTCAGTTTAATTGTTTCATTTTCTTTAATTCAGTTCATGTGCTGAGTTACTCATCTTATGAAAGAGATTTAAAAACTATCCCCCAAGAAATGTGCTCACCAGAATAGGCTGTCACTGTGTGAAACATCACTGAGTTCATGTAAGGACTCATATCTCCCTACCAAAGGTTTAAACAGCCGTCAACGTGCACACATATGCCAGTTGCCTTATTATGGCACCCTGCTACAAGCAACTTTCCTGACATCCCCTTTTTTCAGCTCCCAATTAACCCATGAAACAGCAGGATAGTGTTTCTCTGGCTTAGCGATGCAGCTTCAGGCCGTATGCCTGGTAAGATGTGTTGGGATCCTTGGTATGGAGTGTCACATTGTCAGATGGAATGTGATACTGTGCCACTAGCAACCTGCTGTGTGTGACAGCTGCATTTTTCACAGGGTAAGGAGAGCAGGCACTGCCACTACTACATTTACAGAAGCAATGTTGTGTTCGTGCCAGGGCAAAGCAATACTTTATGGATTTTATTTGAGGACCATGGATGTCCTCTGCCTCTGCAATAGCTAAAATAACAGTACAGCCCCCCAAGGCAGGAAATGGCATCTGTGGGGCCCATCTGAAGAGATCTAGGTAGAAACCTGAACACACATGCTGTAAGTTTCTAAAGGCAGTGAGTTGACATGATTGTCCATCCACCTCGATTTTAAGCCATTTTAAATGACCTTTAGAATAGCAGCAGAGTTGCAAGTTAAGATCAAGGAGTATCTTCAGGGCTGCGTGATGGTCCAAGGGCTAGAATAGCAGCTTTGCTTCCCAGCCAAGATTGCGATGCAATAGCAGAGTTTAGGGGTCATAAGGCTGGAATAGCTAGGGGCTGATGAAGGTCAGGACGTAGGTGCTGTGACAGAGAGGCGTTGATGAAGCTTGCACAGCAGCTGTCATTATGCCTGGCTCTAGGTATTACGCTCTGTCCTGCACCTTCACCAACTCTGAGGCCCGGTCTGCACTAGAAAATTAGGTCAGTTTAACTATGTCGACTGGGATTTAAAAACTCCACACCCCTGAGCAGCCTTGTGAAACCGACCTAAGTCCCCGTGCAGGCAGTGCTAGGTCAACAGAACAATTCTTCCATTGACTTAGCTATCGCCTCTTGGGGAGATGGATTACCTGCACCAATGGGAGAACCCCTTCTATTGGCATAAGTAGCATCTACACTGAAGTGCTACAGTGGTGCAGCTGTGTCACAATAGCCTTTTAAGTGTAGATAAGCCCTTAACTGATCCAAAATTAAAGCAGCAGCACAAAACAAACAACCCCACAGAGAACCTGAGAAGGGAAGCAACTCTACCTGCTATGAAGTAATAGACGATGGCATTGGAGCCCTCATCTGCATCCACAGCACCAGTGACATTCCCCACAATGGTACCAGGACGGGAATGTTCAGGAACAGACAGAGCTTGATACTGAGGGCTACTTCTCTGCCAGCGTGAGCCCAGAGAGAAGAGAAGGAGTGTTACAGGGGAAGGCAGTAGAGTAGTAAGAATAAACAATGATCACAATGTTATAGAGCTCACCCTGACCTCATGGATTGGAGACTTTTTCTCTCTTTGCCTTAAAATGCTAATAATAGACAAATAAGAACAAACTTAATTCAAGTAACACCAAAGGCCTCAGTTAATCCCTAGGGACCACATTACTCATCACATATACTACACACTGCACCCCCCAGGCACCATACAGAAGGTTCAGGATTGGCAGCTGGATTGAGATGAGACTTTTTGTTTTTGTGGCTAATGTTCATTTTCACTTAGCACATTAACTGTCCGCTGTCTCACTAACTTCAGTGTGTCCTACATCTACACAGAGATTAAAAACCCATGGCTGCCCTGGACTTGGGCTTGCGGGGCTTGGGCTCCGGGAGTGAAAACCACTGTGCAGATGCTTGGGCTTGGGATGGAGCCCAAGCTCTGGGATCCTTGGAGGTGGCAGGTCTTAGAGCTCGGGCTCCAGCCCAATCCTGAATGTCTACACAGCAATTTTTAGCTCCACAGCCTGAGCCCAAGTCAGCTGATTCAGGCCAGCCATGGTCTTTTATCCCTGTGTAGACTTACTCGGATAGTCCCTTCACCTAGAACTATCCACTGCAAGGGGACAAGATAGCTCTGCTTACAGGTGGTCTCAGGAAGATGGGCTCATTGTCATCAATGTCATCCAGTGCCACCTGGAGAGGCTGCATGGTCTCATACGCGGGCAGGCCCTGGTCACATGCCACGATGATCAGCTGCAGGAGAAACACACACACAACTTTGGAAACACGCTTGCCTTTTAAGACTCTGCAAAACACTAGCAAATGAGGGGGCCCTACTGCAAGCGAAGAAGTTAGCGTAATGCTGTATGATTGAATATGAACATTTATATCATTGATATTATCACTGTTAGACAATTGCAACAATTCTTGTACAAAGTATGTCATGTAAGGTGTCAATGGAAAAGTTATGGTTCACGAAGTATGATTCTCCTGTTTATATGCATGTACCATTTTTGTATCTGAAGTTATGAATATTGGCTATGTAGTGAAATCAAATGTGTTGCATTCCTGGGTAACAACCACCAGGTAAAATTAACATTAAGGCCAGAGAGTAATGTATTGATGGACCATCAAAGACACTTGGCCCTCATAATGGCCATAGAAGAGCCTCATTCTTCCCAGATAGATCTTCCAGTGGACACCTCAGCAAGAATATGGGCAATGGCTACACCCTGTGAGTCATTAAGCCCTGTAAGGACATGTGATATGCTCAGGTGACCCTGGACTCCATCTTGAGACAATAAATTTCCAGGCACGTGGTAGAGGATATAAAAGATCCCTGAGATATCTCCATTTTGCCCCTTCCTGCCCTGATTCTGTGGACTATGGATTTACAACTAAAAGGACCATTTTGAACTATGGACTGAGGACCTTCCAATCTTCTGGAAATTACCAGGGAGACTTTACAAGTTAGAAGTTTATTCCATCACTGCTACAAACCTGATGTAAGGACCTTGCAACTATTTGTATGTATATGATCTGTTAGCCATTATTAACTCTTTTGTTTCAAACCTTTAGTTTTAGTTACTAAAAGGATTGGCATTAGTGTGATTACAGAATAAGATCTGAGTTATATATTGACCTGTCTATGTGGCTGATCTCTTGGGATTAGAAGGACCCTATATGTGATTAAACTGCTTTTCAGTAACCGTCATCATAGAGTCCAGTGTCTGGGTGGTGAGATGAGGGCTGGTGCCTAAGGAGACTGCAACTTTGGCTTCTTGCTAACCAATGCAGTGAGAGAGTTGTTCACTTTTGTTACTGGCTTGGTATAACCTATTGACAGAATAGTCACCACTTTGGGGTGAGTCTGCCCTATTTCTCAGCACTTCGTCCTGAATTTGGCACTCTCAGCTGTCACCCACTGAGGCACAGGGACAGTTAGGGACTGAGAAAAAGGTGAAGGCTGATAGAAGACATTTTTTCTGGGCTAGTTATAGCAAATGAAAGATAACAGTGACTTTATGTCTTGGAGCAAATGGCATGGAATCGGAGAATGTATTAATATCATGTTTCCCTCAGCTGTCAGGCTGGTAAATCTTTTGATACATTTGATAAATTAGGGAGGTTTATGCTCAGCAGCCTGGGGTGAGCTGTAGACCTAAAATTACCACAAGTTGAAAAATGTACAACCCCAACATTTAACCCCTTCTCTAAAGGTCTGAATGTGGCATGCGTAACACCCTAAAGGTAGCTGGATTGCAGATGATTTCTTTGGGGGGGAGTTGCAATGGCACACAGCAGCCCAAGGCCACAGTTGGACAGGGACAAGGGCTGGGAGGAATACACCAAAGTGTCGGAGAAACAGTTCATCATCAGGACTTGCAGTTTCTAAGTTACTGCTTCCTGCTATTTTTATTATTTGAGAGGTGAGATTTTAATTGTGAAAGTCGGAAATGCACAGAGAGAGAGCCTACACAGTGAGATCAACCACTGTGCAGGACTCACCCATACCACTCAGGGGAAGGTTTCAATCCTGACGTGTTAACAACCCCAGCTGTTTCAGTCCTGTGTCCACCCACAGATCTGCCAGTGTACCCCTGTCCTTTTCTGCTGCATGACCAGTCCTGAGCCTCCATACAACTCTCCCTCAATGATAATATGGTTCATTCCCTGTGACGCCAGGTCTGAGACAGAAAAGGACAAACTTGGTAACAGTTTTGTGATATGGACAAACAAGCATATGGACTAAATCCTTGTCCCAGCCACCACTCCTTTTCCCAGACTTACATTGTACACTGCTTGCTTTTCTCGGTCGAGCCTCCTTGCTGTCTGGATGAGTCCACTGCTGGAGTCGATGCTGAAGTACTCCCAGTCTTTATTCCCTGCTCCAGTTTTCAATAAATTGTACTGTACAGCTCCATTGAGACCCTCATCCTTGTCTGTGGCATAGACTTCATACACATTGGACCGGAGAGGTATTTCCTAGTCACACACATGAGCAGAATATCAATCCATGTATAGAGGGAACACACGCCAATAAATCTCCCAACTCCCCTCTCTACAGACCATGACAAGAAGAGTGGCCTGCAAAGTACTTAATGGGGGCCCTGTCTGTTTCTGTGAGCATCCACAAACATTTCAAGAGAGTCCCTGCTATGAACTGTAAGGTGATCCAGGACAAAACGCTGGCTTAAATCACACCAGTGCAATTCATGCACATCTCCACTATACATCTGCACTGCCGACAATATCCCTGTCTCTCTCGTCTGTTTGCAATGCTTCTATCTGGTGGCCAAGGCTGCTCTTACAGCTTCAGACATGCAGGACTATACAGGACAGCTTCCAAAGGACTCCGGGAACACAAACAAAGGCATCATTTTCTACACCTGAAAAACAGCCTCATTGTCTGTCTGGGCTCTGTATGAGCTAAGCAGAGCCTCATGTAGACAAGAAACTATTTAAAATGTCAGTGTTTCAGTCCCTAGATTGAAGACCTCATTTATAAATACGCTTGGCACACTCTGATCAGTGGTTTTTTTATTTTGTTTGTCTCCTGAAGTTTCAGTTCCCTAAAGCTCCCCTGAGAGTCCCCAGTAATTTGCTCTCCTTGAACCCTTCATGAGACCCTCTGGTAGGGACAGGTTCTAGCAGGGACAGGTTCTAGCAGGCTACAGTGAGATATCTGATCAAAGAGTCAGTCAAAACTAGGATTACAATAGCTAATGGATTGCTCCTTTGGAAATCTGGCTTGTTACATGACATTGCTGTCCAAGTTAGTGGGGACACAGTTGCTTCTCCTGGTTTTGCATCTTTCAGTACAAGCCCTTCTGTTGACATCTTAATGACACAGTGCCAGTAATCACCAGTTCAGACATCTACACCACTGCACCATGTTAGCAGAGTTTACCTCTTTAATATGCAGGATGGTGCCATTGGGTGGCCGGACAAACACTGGCCGGTTATCATTAATGTCAATGACCTCCACCTGGAGCATGGTGGTTCCCCACAGAGGTGGCCTGCCTTTGTCTGTTGCCACCACTGTCAGATTGAACCTCTCATAAGACTGTAGGTGTCTTCGGGATGTGATGAGCCCGGAGTTTTTATCAATCTTGAAGGCCTCTGGGGACAGAAGAGACAAATCTATCACTCTGGGCTCTCTACAGGAGTATTATAAATTATTGTAGGGTATAAACTAGGAACCAGGCTGGGAGAATGAAGTAGTTTAGCCAGCTAAGGGATTCTGGCAGACAGCTGAATACACCATAGGTCACTGGTTGAAAATCATTGGCTGCAGGATTCTCAGTCATATCAACACACTAAATCTGAATCACTGTAGGCTTCAGGACCCTACAACCCTATCCTTGTTCCAGGTCCATATGCTCTGAAGTGCTGATGTCCTAGTGGCATGTTGGAGTTTCAGAGACTCCCTTAAAGCCGCAGAGAGGCTGTGGCTGATCTCACTGAAAGATTTAAAGCTCATAGGTGTTCTCCTGTTATTTTCAGTTCCTCCTCTATTCCACTTGCAGCCCTCTTGATACTGTGGCAAATTGGGGATGAACTCACAGGTTTCAGAAAAGTGGGGTTTTCCCTCTCTTTTCTATATACTCATGCAGGCTCTGACCTTGTACCTACCACCCCCCCAGTGATACTTAATACTCTGGAATCCTCTGTCAGTGTCCATCTCAAAAAACAACCTGCCCTCCACCCTTTCCTGGTTTTTATTTATGTAAGACGATGTACAGCGGGCCCACTCCAAGAGCAGGAACTTGGGAAACAGTTTACATTTGTGTAACTATGAAGTCTGGGAAGGGGCAGCCTTGGGTGTGGTAGACAAGAGAGAATCGGAGCCTGAGCAGAAGCGGAAAGGTCTGCAGGGCTGCACTGCATGACCTCGAAGGGAACAGAATATTCTGTGGTGCAGCCGTTGTGTGTGCATAAGGCCCCAATGCTAACTTATTAGCATGTGAAATGGGAAAAATGATTTGGTCGTTGTGTTCTCTTAGATCTCTCCAATTTTAATTCTGTGTTTCTGTATTTTCCATCTCTCTCTGGAAACATCCTTTGTGCCTTTCCCACCTCCTAAATGCCTAGTTTTGCTAGTGGGGCCACATACCCACTCCAGGACCCTCGATGCTGTAGGTCACCACTCCATTGTCACCCTCATCAAGGTCTATGGCTGTCATCGTGATCACAGACGTCCCCGCTGGCTCATTTTCATACATGCTGGTGCTGAACTGTCGCTTGGCAAACTGGGGCCTGAAGTCATTGATGTCCAGAACCGTAATCAACACCTGAAGTGAAAGCAAACTGGTCATGTGGATAAAGGCACATAAAGGGGCAGAGAACCTGCAATGACCCTATCAGACAATAATATCTCCTCTTCCTTAAAAATTCTATCCCCCTTTTTGCTTTCTATTTAATTTTGTTACACAAAATGCTGACTGACTCCAGCAATAACAATGGCCATTGCCATTTCTCCAAGCACCATTAGGAACAATGACTACAGCAGCCCACACCTGGCAGGAAGGGAAATAGTTGCTTCAACAGAAGCTGCCTGCTAGTTACCAGACAGCCTAGTCCCTTCATCAGGGGCTTTTCCCCAAGCTGAGCAGCAACCTCTCTACTCACACTAAAGAAAACCGTGCTTTAACCAGCTGAAACTGCTGCACATATGACTGATTCGCAGACAGATACGTGAGCAGGAGAGGGTAGAGGAGCTAGCCCCAGACATTGTGGCAAGTGCTCTGGCACTGGCATGAAAGGGCAGAACTGAGAGCTCAGAGGGTATATCTACACTATGGGATTATTCCTATTTTATAGAAACTGTTTTTTTAAAACAGATTGTATAAAGTTGAGTGCACGCGGCCACACTAAGCACATTAATTCGGCGATGTGCGTCCATTTACCGAGGCTAGCATAGATTTCTGGAGCGTTGCACTGTGGGTAGCTATTCCATAGTTCCTGCAGTCTCCCCTGCTCATTGGAATTCAGGGTTGAGATCCCAGTGCCTGATGGGGCAAAAAACATTGCCTCTGGTAGTTCTGGGTACAGCCTCACCCCTCCCTCCATGAAAGCAGCGGCAGAAAACCATTTCGCGCCTTTATTCCTGGGTGAACTGTGCAGACACCATACCATGGCAAGCATGGACCCTGCTCAGCTCAAGACAGCAATCACGGACATTGTAAACACCTCGCGCATTCTCGTGCAGTCGATGCTTAATCAGGACCTGCACAACCAGGCAAGGAGGAGGCAGCTACAGCACAGCGGCGACAAGAGTGATGAGGACATGGACACAGAATTCTCTCAAACTGCAGGCCCCAGCGTGTTGGAGATCCTGCTGGTAATGGGGCAGATTCTAGCCATGGAACGCCGATTTTGGGCCCCGGAAACAAGCACAGACTGGTGGGATCGCATAGTGTTGCAGGTGTGGGACGATTCCCAGTGGCTGCGAAACTTTCGCATGCGTAAGGGCACTTTCATGGAACTTTGTGACTTGCTTTCCCCTGCCCGAAACGCCAGAAAACAAAGAGAGCACCTCAAGTTGAAAGTGAGCAATAGCCCCCTGGAAGCTTGCATGGCAAAAGCTACCGGTCCAGTCGTGAAGTCAATTGGAGTGGGCAAATCTACTGTGCGGCGCTGTGATGCAAATAGCCAAAGAGCATCATAGCTGCTGCTATCGACAGCTTTTTACCTGGGGGAGAAAAAATTGGTTTTGCAGTTCCCCCAATAATGGAATGGCTTTGCTGCAATGGATTCCCTAACTGTGGTGAACGATAGATGGAACCCATTATTCCAACTGGCACGGAGGCCCAGGAGACCCAGTTACATAACACAACACGGGCTAGTTTTCCATGGTGCTTGCAAGCACTGGTGATCACAAGGCGAACGTTCAAACAACATCCCGTGGGATGTGCCGGGAAGTGTTATGACGCTTGCATTCAAGAAGCACTACTTCCGTTAAAGGCTGTCAGCAAGGAATTACTTCCAGACCAGAAATAACCAGTTTGGGGGTTGAATGCCCCGGTTTAGTTACCGTTCGTGTATGCCAGCCCTTCCCCTTGAGCCATGGCTCATAAGCCATACACAGGCAGCCTGGACAGTAGTCAGGATGTTCAACTACAGCTGAGGCAAGTGCAGAATGGTGGTAGAAATGTGCATTTGGCTGTTTAAAGGCGTGCTGCGCACATACTGACTTGCTCAACCTCAGCCAAAACCAAATGTCCCATTGTTATTGCTGCTGTGCGGTAATGCTCGACAATCTCTGTGAAGTAGAGGGGGAATTATGGTGGGGGTGGGAGGCTGAGGGCAAAACACCTCAGCTGCTGTTACGCGCAGCCAGACACAGGGTGAGTTAGAAGGCACACCAGGAACGGGACGCGATTACAGAAGTTTGAAAACCAGTTTGAATCACTGCCCAGGGCACATGTACGCGTTTTGTTCCCTGAATGAAACCCCACCCCCCCTTCATTGACTCATTCCCTGTAAGCCACACACCCTCCCCCTTCAATCACAGCTTGCTTTCTAAGGAAATAAAGTCACTCTTGTTTAAAAATCATGTATTCCTTATTAATTAATTATAAAAAGAGGGAGAGAACTGACAAGGTAGCCTGGGTGGGGTTTGGGAGGAGCATAGGAGGGAAGGAAAAGGCCACTAAAAAAATTTCAAAATAATGACAGCCTTTTGGTTGGGCTGTCCACTGGGGTGGAATGGGCGGGTGCATGGAGCCTCCCCCCATGCATTCTTAGTCGTCTGGTGGGTGAGGAGGCTAAGGAACATGGTGAGGGAGGAGGGTGGTTATACACGGGCTGCAGCGGCACTCTGTGATGCTGCTGCCGTTCCCGAAGCTCCACCATCCGCTGGAGCATGTCAGTTTGATCACGCAGCAGCCCCAGTTGCATCCCGCCACTGCTGATCTTCCTGCCACCACCTGTCATCTCGAGCGTCTCTCCTCTCCTCACGTTCATCCCTCCTCTCCTCACGGTCACAGGCATCTTTTCTGTACTTTGATACCATATTCTTCCATTCATTCAGATGAGCTCTTTCACTGTGGGTCACTTCCAGGATTTCTGAGAACATTTTGTCTCGCGTCTTTTTTTTCCTCCGTCTTATCTGAGATAGTCTTCAGGAAGGAGGAGGGAGACTTGAAAAATTTGCGGCTGCAGGAGGGAGGGAAAAAATGGAGAGAAGTATTAAAAAAGATACCATTGTTCTGTAAAATGTTATACTCTTTCACTGTGAACAACGCTATTCACCTTACATAGCACATGCTATTTCAGTACAAGGTCGCATTTTGCATCTTAATATTGAGTGCCTGCGGCTTTGGTGTTAGAGATCACACAGACGCAGGTTTGGGCTGCAGAATTCGGCTTGCATGCGGCCATGGTAAGCCATTTTCTTTCGGCTTCTGCAGCCTTCATATATCCAGTGCCCTCCTTTCCCAAATAGCAAGCAAAGCCCCTTGAGTGCTGCTTCTTTCCTGTTAACGTGCAGCACCAGGCCCCTCCTATCCAATTCTCTGGGATGATTGGTTTACCCCTCCCCCCACTGCGTGGCTGGTATCATGGAAGATCGCTGCTAGCCACTCCCCCACCCACCGCGTGGCTGGTAGCAGGGAACATCCCTGCCAGCCAAATGTGAAAAAGCTCAGCGCAAATAATCCCCTCCTCTTCCCCCTGCTTGGCTAACTGCAGGAAAGGATTTCTTTTAAGCCACAGGCAAACAGCCCAGTAGGAATGGCCATCTCTGTCCCCTTAATTAAATTCCTGAATTTCAACCAGGTTACCATGAACGATATCACTCTCCTGAGGATAACACAGCGAGATAAAGAACGGATGTTCCTTGAATGCCAGCAAACACCAGGACCATACGCAGCTAGACTTTGTCATGCAATGATACCAGATTACTTGCTACATACATGGTGTGGTCAAGTGTCCTACCATGGAGGACGGAATAAGGCTGCCCTGGCCAGAAACCTTCTGCAAAGGCTTTTGGAGTATTTCCAGGAGAGCTTCATGGAGATGTCCCTGGAGGATTTCTGCTCCATCCCCAGACATGTTAACAGACTTCCAGTAACTGTACTGGCCGCAAATGTATCCCAAGTCCTCAGGGCAAATTAATCATTAAAAAATGCTTGCTTTTAAATCATGTTTTATATTTACAAGGTACACTCACCAGAGGTCCCTTCCATGGCTTCATTGTCTGGGATAGTGGCTTGGGAGGGCACTTCAGTCAGGCTGAGAAAAAGCTCCTGGCCGTTGCGGAGAATGGAGTGCTGTGTGCTCCCTGCAAGCTTGTCCTCCTCTTCCCCCTCCTCATCGTCCCCATCTACAGAATCCTCAGGCACATCTGAGATTACCCCCCAACTCGGAATCCACGGACAGGGGTGGGGTACTGGTGGCGGACCCCCCTAGAACTGCATGCAGCTCAGCGTAGAAGCAGCATGTCTGCGGCCCTGCCCCGGACCTTCTGTTTGCTTCTTTGGTTTTCTGGTAGGCTTGTCTGAGCTCCTTAACTTTCACACGGCACTGTACTGAGTCCCTGCTGTGGCCTCTCTCTGTCATGGCCTTGGAAATTTTTTCAAATTTCCCATTTTTTCATTTCATCTTTTGGAATGGAGTTCTGTTAGCACAGAATCCTCTCCCCATATAGCGATCAGATCAAGTACCTCCCGAGCAGTCCATGCTGGAGCTCTTTTTTCGATTCTCAGACTGCATAATTACCTGTGCTGATGAGCTCTGCGTGGTCACCTGTGCTGATTAGCTCGCCATGCTGGGCAAACAGGAAATGGAATTCAAAAGTTCGCTGGGCTTTTCCTGTCTACCTGGCCAGTGCAGCCGACTCCAGATTGCTGTCCAGAGCGGTCACAATGGTGCACTGTGGGATAGCTCCCGGAGACCAATACCGTTGAATTGCGGCCACACTAACCTTAATCTGAAATGGCAATACCGATTTGAGCGCTACTCCCCTTGTCGGAAAGGAGTACAGATATCGATATTAAGAGCCCTTTATATTGAAATAAAGGGCTTCGTTGTGTGGACGGGTGCAGAGTTAATTCGGTTTAACGCTGCTAAATTCGGTATAAACGCATAGTGTAGACTAGGCCATAGCCACTGAGTTTCTTTTCCACCATGCCTGACTTCCAAGAAGCTGCAGCCTGTAGCATGGTCAGCAGTCACTTCCGTGACCCAAGGTCAGGACTTAGAGAGAATCTGTGCAGTGACTCTAGGCAGCTCTGGCTGTATTCAGTTCTGGGTGCTAGAGATCCTGAGAGAACTACAGGGTCTGTCTGTGTCCAGTAGCCTCAAAAAAAAATCCTCTTTATATTCATTACAGCCGAGATCTGTATCTTACTATACTCACTACATAGCCCAGTGGGATCTGCACTCTACATGCTCCTATCTCTTGGCCACACTGTATCTTCAGGGGTTGTTTAAAATAAAGACTGCAGTAAACTTGCAAAGTCATACTGCTAGAGAGTAGATGTGATACAATCACAGCTGCATCCATTTATCACAACTGCACTGCTGGGTTTGTCTGGACACTGGCATGTAACTACTTCAGATGCTACATTGTCCTCTTACAGTATAACATACCAATGACTCTGCCCCAAGGTAACATCAAGATCCCATCTTGAACTGCTGGCACTTTCTTGTGGGCGCTTTCTCTTTTATATTGTTTTTTCCCCCCCTCGGGCTTCTGTGCTATTTCCCTCATTCACTTGCTCTCTGATTTTTCTTTTGCCACTTACTTCTTGGACTCATATGCTCTCTCTCTCTCGCTCTCTCCCTTTCTTTCTCACACACACACACACACACTTTGTTGCTCTCTTTTCCCATATTCTGTACTCTGCAAAGGCCTTTCTACAGTGTGAAGAATGCACACAAACCCATGGAGCTTTACACCTATGGCATAAAGATGCATCTTAAACCCATCCCAGCATTGTGGCGTGGTACCTGCACAGAGTTCTCTCGACGGTTACTAGAAATGTCCCCAGGGTTGTCCCTTGCTACAGCAGTCAGCGTGTAGTGATCCTTCTTCTCTCGGTCCAGGGCTGACAGGACATAGATATCACCCTGCAATACACAGACCTTCAGAAAGCAAGTGGCTGTTTGCATGCCATTTCTGTGGTAAGTTGACTGCTGGTTAATACCAGGTGATTAGTTTAACAGAAATAGGAAAAGGACAGAAGGGAAGGGGAGAATCCCCTTCTTCAGGCTTGACTCCTTTTCCCTAAAAGGGGAGGGGGACTTTAAGAGTTCCTCCTTCCCCCATTTTCCCATGATATAATGAGATTTTGACCCCAGAGGGCAGTCTGTCAGCAGCAGTCCCCTCCCATTTAAAGTGCTCCTGTCCCATATCCCTGTTGTTAGTGCAGTACAGCTCCATTCTTCACCTCTTACCGTGTTGGGGTTTATCCCAAACTTGCCCTCTCCATCTCCCAGGTTGTACTGGATGAGGGCAAAGCGCCCAGAGTCTGCATCAGTGGCCCTGACCCTCAGGATGACCGTACCCAGTGGGACATCCTCAAAGACTGGCTTCTGCAAGTGCAGAAAGAGGAGGAGGAGAGAGAGGACAGGGGAGTGTGGGGTGACCAGATAGCCCGATTTTATAGGGACAGTCCCTATTTTTGGGTCTTTTTCTTATATAGGCTCCTATTATCCCCCATCCCTATCCCGATTTTTCACATTTGCTATCTGGTCACCCTAGGAGAGTGAGGGTTTGACCCACTCATACATCACTAAAAGCAGCAAAGCACTCAGAAAAAACAGTGTGTTTGGAGGATGAGTGAATGGCCTCTGCTCTTTTCATGCAGGGAAGGTACTGCTCTGGGGCTTGAGGGTGGGGTCTAAAACACTTTCTGAATTTTAACCATCAGATTCTGCAAATTTTAAGCTTTCATTTAAAATTTTAAGCTTTCATTTAAATGCTATGAACATTTCAACACTTCTGTATGGGAACAACCCCCCCAAAACTGAACTCAATGCAGCACCTATTAATCCTGAGTGCAGAGAAAGAGCCTGAAATAATGGCCCTTAGATAGGTGGGAAATAGAATACACACCTCACTAGGTGCTCACTCTGGAACCTACTGATGACAAGGTAAATATCAACATTATTATCTACCTCACTGCTTACCATTTTAGCAGAAGCATATTAACATTCTGCCAATTGAATCTTAGCTAAACATTTAGGGCCTGATTGTCATTTGCACAAAGACTCCTGAAGAAATGTCTAATCAGCAGCTTTGCCCTTAGTTTAATTAGAGTTTTGCTCTCCCCTGTGTATGGTTCTCATGGGATTCTAACTAGCAAGCACTGTGTAGTACACAATATTTTGGCCTGCAAACATCCAGCCCACCACAATGGCCAGGTACGTGCCCCTCCCACTCTGTCGGCCCCCAGCAACACATACATAGTCTGACTGTTAAATCCCATTCACCTGGTAAGACGTTTGGCTGAAGATGGGATTATTGTCATTGATATCCACTATCTGGAGATACACTGGGATCTCAGCTGATCTCCGAGGAGAACCATTGTCTGAGGCCCGGACAGTGAAGTTCAGCCACTGCACCTCTTCATAGTCCACCGTGCTATTTGCAATAACCTTCCCTAGAGAGAGCAGACTGTGAAATGAGAACCCCTCTGAGCCCTTTCACTGCTGGCCTGGCCATATAAGACAGGCCGATAAATGTCATCTCATTTCTATAATGTCTATTATGGAGGGAAGGAGAGGACGTTCCCATAGTTCTACATATGCATGGATCATGAAAACTCCCATAGGATGGGTTCCACTGCTTGAGACAATCACTTCCTCACCACCACTGGAATCAGGTTCAACAAGGCTGACCAAGACTCTCTGAACAGTGCTGCTGTGGGGGCCGGGGGTGGGGGAGAACAGGGAGAGTTGGTCTAAGAACATGCTAGCTGTTCAATGCTGGTGCTGACAGCTGTAAGGAGACAGCCTTGGTGATTAGTGTCATGCCTTCAGTGATCTCTTGGCATGCGAAATAAGGAACCATTCAATGTGAGTAAGGAGGGCTGTGATCTGGTCCTCTGTGAAATGGGCTGTGTCAGAATTGTACAAAGGTCACCAACAGATTAGTCCTCATCTCAGCATCTGCATTCATCCCCTCCCTGCTGTACCCTTGATAAGATTTACAGCGTCACAGGTGAGAAGAGGGACTCCTAAATTCCCCCACCTACCTGCTGAGAGGTCTTCAAGTCGGGCATAGCCTTCTGGTGAAAGGTTCAGCAACTCATAGGTGATCTGTCCATTGGCACCTTTGTCTGGGTCCACCGCAGACAAGGAAATCAGGGTGGTCCCCGGTGTGGCTCCTTCCACGATCCTCTCAGTGAAATAGGTGGCCCCAAACGGACGGAATCGGGGAGTGTTGTCATTGACGTCCAGCACGTTCACTGTCAGCTTAGCTGTGAGGGCAGGGGAGGCAGAGATGGAGGGTGAGAGTAGATGGATGGGGACCAGATGAAAAAGAGACAAGATGAAAGAGAAGCAAGTGGAGAATGGGAGAGAGAGAAAGAAAGGAGGGAAGCTAAGTAAGAGGTGTGTCAGATCCTCTGCTGATGGAATTATGCAGCTCCACTAAAGTCAAGGGAGCTCAGCTGATTTGAGGACCTGGCCAGAAAGTTTAAGTTTAATATTCATTCCTTCATGGACAGCTCTGGGCTTTTGCAGGAGCTGCTCTACCCACAGCCTGAAGCCCTCGCTTTGCCTGTTTTTGATGCCTAGCTCATTGCTGGAAGAAGGGAAGTGAAGTTCCACCAGCTGCTTCCAGAAATAAGATGGGCCTGACTTATTCAAAGACCCTACAGCAGACTTGAAAAATTCTAGTCATTCACATGCCCCAGGGCAAGTAATTTTCTCTGATAGGAAAGTAAAAGAGGAGTAGTTTTTCATCATCATGATCCTGGAAAAGGCACTTGGGCCTGGGCTGGTAAGCTCTTGTAAGAATTTTGCAAGGCTGCCATCACTTACAGCTTTCTCAAAGAGCTGCTGTTAGACAGAACAATGGAGTCTTCCTAGGCCCATTGACAGCAATTGCAGGCCCCAGGGCAGAACAGTCAATGGGCCCCCCAGCATGCACAAGCCATGCCCGCGCAGATGTGGTCCGCCTGATATTTGGGTGGTGCTGCGCCTGTGCTGGCTGGTACCCAGCAAGCTGCTGGCTACACTGCTTTTGCTCAGCTAGTAGAGTTGCCAACTGTCTAATTGTGAAAACCCAAAGACACTACCTGGCCCCTGCCCTGAGGCCACACCCCTGTTCTGCCCGTTCTCCAAGGCCCCGCTCCTGTTCACTCCATCCCTCCTCCCTCTGTTCCTAGCTCTCCTCCACCCTCATTCACTTTCACTAGGCTGGGGCAGGGGGTTGGGGTGTGGGAGAGGGTGCAGGTTCTGGAAGGGAGTTTGGGTGTGGGAGGGGATGAGGGGTCGAGCTCTGAGAGGGAGTTTGGGTGCAGGGTATGGGCTCTGGGATGGGGGTTCAGATGTGAGTGGGGGTGCGGAGTGCAGGCTCTAGGCTGGGGTGCAGGAAGGGGTCAGGAGGTTGGCACTTACCTTGGGTGGCTCCCGAAAGCGTCTGGCACTCCCCTCTAGTAGCAGCTCCTAGGTGGGGAGGCCAGGGGGTCTCCCCACACCGTTGCCTGCAGGCATCTCCCCTGCAGGTCCCATTGGCCACAATTTCTGGTCAATGGGAGCTGCAGAGTCGGCGCTTGTCGCAGGTGTAGCATGCAGAGACCCCCCACCAGGGGCTGCAGGGACATGCTGTGCTGGCCGTTTCTGGGACTGGTGCGGAGTGTGGGTGGGCAGAAAGCCTGCCTTAATCACACTGAGCTGCCAGCAGTGGCCAGGGGCCCCCGGGCCCTTTTAAATCGTCCAGGCCCCTGGGCAATTGCCCCCTTTGCCATTCCCCTGTTGGTGAGCCTGAGTCTTCCTACCCAACAGGTAGTAGGTCATCAAGGCATCCAAGAACTCAGGACCAGTGACCTCAGGAATGGGTGTAACTAGGTGTGGTACATTTATACAAAATTAAATACCAGTTCAGTCATACTCAAATCTAAGAAAGCCATGGTTAAGGCAGTGCTAGAATGGGGTGGGATATCCAGCCTGATCAATTATAAGCATGTATCTTACCAACAGCAGACCTCCCAGCAGCCTGTAGAAATAGAGATGCAATGAAGCATACCCTCAGATCACAACATACCCTCCCGGCTAACAGCACTTTGCTCATAGTCACAAAAAACCTACTGCTGTTACAGCACGTGAGCTTTCTTTCGGCATGTGGCCTGCAATATAGCAGGGGGCTGTTTTGTTAGGGGAAAAAAGTAGATTTCAAAAATAAACCCACGGGGGATCAGCAGGAGAAATAATGCAGCTATAAAATGGAGGAAGCACCCTCTGCTATTCCAGGTTTTAGTCCCCCAATCCTGCTCTCCATCAGATCATCTCCCTCATGCAGCATTTATTGTTTTTCTAGTTCTGGGTCCCTGCTTTGCCCTGACCTGCACACCTGCTTTTACTCTATTCCTGGGATCTCCCTTAGCAGAGGCTGCAATCATGCCAAACTGCAGCATGGCTTGATAATGTGGAAATACAGTTATTGGGGGCCTTGCCTGAGAATCCATCATTTCCTTCTGGCATAACCACCAACAGGGTTTGAAGCCAGGTCCTTAGCCAAAAAATGCCATAGCCTGAATTGATCTGCGGCCCAGCCCGACTCTCACATTGGAACATGAGCTGTCTGCAGCAGGAGTTCTCTTACCATTTGGCACGCTGACGGAACGGTCAACAACATCGCTGGCGTTATCATGGACAGAGATGGTGACTTCATACGTGGCCACAAGCTCCCTGTTTAGGGAGGACTTAACCTTCACAGCTCCTGCAAAGCAGAAAAGGAAAGAAAACCACCACTTACATAGATTGTAAACTCTGCAGCAGCCCTGCCTGATTCCTCTAGGCAGAGGGGCACAGAGCACCAACCCCAGGAAACCCTCTATTACCCCACAAGCCTCTCTGCCACTGTGTGGTGGCCTCCTGCCTTTCCCTATGTCATTTATAGAATAAAAGGAAAAAAGTCAACAGGCAAAAATCCAGCTCTTTGCTAAAAGCACACCCACACCACCCTGCCTCAGGATGGAGCTAAGTAGACATCAGTCTTTTTTAGCAACTGGGTGCGTTTGTGCTGGGGACGGGAAGTGAATTCTGAACTTTGGAGTCAGCTCTTCAGCTGGTGTCAATTGTGTAGCTCCACTGAAGCCATCAGAGTGACAGTGCTTCACACTGATGGGGATCTAGCCCTTTATTTCACCCAAAGCCCTCGTCACGGCCGTGGGGGAGAGATGTGCCTTTTTTATGAGTCAGCTTTCCACACCTGAGCTTGCACTACGTCAATCCTGTTGTTCCACAGCACAAGGCCCTGCGTCATGAAGAGACCGGAGGCGTGCGATCTGGGACTGTGGTCTCATCAGCAAGTGAGTCGTCCCTTACACCCACCTCTCTATACACCAAAACATGGCAAGCAAGAGATCACTTACCCAAAAGATTCCCCTCACCCACCAGCGAGCCTCTGCTGAGCGGGTGTCTGCGTTCAGTCTGCGAAGGCTAAACAACAGCCAGCTGCGTATGTCAGGGCTGCTCCCTCACAGCATGAGGCAGCCAAGCACCCAGCCAGTGATGAGAGTGATCATGCTTATGACTGAGATGGAAGGGAGACAATGGATGAAGCGAACAGAAGACTGACTGAGATTGACACACAAACAGAGAGATCAAACCTGCCAGGCTGGGAGCCATAATGAAAAGAAAAGGCTTAGTTAGTTAGATAGTTGGCAGTGCAATGCTATAAAAGTGCAGCTGAGAGAGAGGACAAGGAGAGTTGGAAAGACTTAAGAGAAAGGAAAAAAAAGACAGAGAAAGGTGGCAAAAGAAAGGAAGGGCTAAGGAAAGACAAAGAGAGAGAAAGCATGACGGGGGGGGGTGAACGAGAGAGAGCAGATAGGGATGGGAAGAAGTAGAAGAGGGAAGAGAGAGGCTCAGCCATATAAAGAGTTTCTCTTGCTCTTGTACCTGTTTTAAAATCCACGGCAAATGCTCCTTGCTGGCCCAGCACTAGAGCATTCGTGTCATCCTTGGCCAGAATCTCAATGATGTAATATTCTAGCCGGGGGTTGAGATCTCTGTCTATTGCTGTGACCTCAGCGATGATGGTGCCAGGCACTGCTGACTCAAGCACACTGACCGTCTGGATCGGGTTGATGAACTCCGGCCGATAATCATTGACGTCATCAACAAGGATGTTGACGGTGGCAGTGCCAGAAAGAGGGGGCATGCCTCGATCCACAGCCATCACTGTCAGCCTGTAGGTATCCCTTTCTTCCCTATCTATGGTGATGTTGGCCACTTGGATTACTCCGGAGTTGGCATTGATCAGGAACTTATCCTGAGCTCCACCATCAATCCGGTAGCTCAACTGCTGGTTGAGGCCGCTGTCTGCATCTGTAGCCATTACCTGAAGGACAGAAAAACCTGGGGGGGGAGGAAACCCATACTCTGACATTTGAGACTTTTTCTTTCCCCTAGGTCATTTTCAGCAAATGAATCACCAGGCTGAAACAATCCAGTGGTTCATCTAGTCCACCATCCTCTCGCTGCAAGTGGCCAACGCTGGAGGCTGCAAATGAAGCTCTAGTACCTCTATAACTAGACTAACTGTGTAACACTTTACCACATAGGGAAATTTCCTCCTCCCTAAGCTATGCCCTAAGCATGGGGAGTGACAGCCCTTGGAAGCACACAGATAAAAACCAAGGGACAGCTGCAAGTAAAGCAAATAAAGGCACAGATAAAATCAAACTGGTGTCTGGCTTATTCATCAGGTTTCAGAAGAAAGTGCAGAGGGAAATCATAGAAATCCCAGTTTGCTGGTATAATACAAACAAGAGAAAACCCGGACAACTTTGTAAAGATGATTGGGAAATTCTCCTTACTGGGTCCGACCCATGACATTGAGAGAAAACTGAGAAACATGCATGTATGTAAAAAGAACAGGAGTACTTGTGGCACCTTAGAGGCTAACAAATTTATTTAAGTATAAGCTTTCGTGGGCTACAGCTCACTGTATCAGATGCATAGAATGGAACATACAGTAAGAAGATATATATACATACAGAGAACGTGAAAAGGTGGCCACTTCCACCTTTTCATGTTCTCTGTATGTATAAATATCTTCTTACTGTATGTTCCATTCTATGCATCCGATGAAGTGGGCTGTAGCCCACAAAAGCTTATACTCAAATAAATTGGTTAGCCTCCAAGGTGCCACAAGTACTCCTGTTCTTTTTGTGGATACAGACTAACACAGCTGCTACTCTGATACATGTATGTAAACATTTGACATGCAGTACCAGAACTATCTGTACAAATCCACATTAGTCAGATGGCAACAGGAACATCATGTTCTCTGTGTCACGGGAAGTATGGAGAAGTGCCCTACTGTGTACAACCCCATTATGCCAATGGCGACATGGTGGTCTGGAGTGTGCAATCAGACTATGCACCATGCAAACACATCACACCTACATTGTGAAAAGAGGAAACATGCAACCCTGTGAAAAAAATGAAACTGAGCTACACTCTGGGTAGGTCAACTCCTTGGTGGAGCTGAAGTCTTGACTCCCATGATTATTACTATGGACAGAGGAGACTTTCTCCCCTCACTTGTAAGCTGTTATGCTACTGGCGGGGCACTGCAAACATAGCCCCCAAGTCCCCAAACTCCCTTTATGCAAAATCCCTTCACCCTCACAGACTGAAACCCTGAAACTTCCCAGCCCTGATATCTTCTGTCCTTTTGATGTCCCCACAACTGGTTTCTCCATCCCAGTCCCCATCTCCATCTCTGTCCCATTTCCTTCCCACACAGTGGTTTCAGTCTGACCTGGGGGGCTGTTTTCCTGCAGTTGCACTGTCACCACTGCTGGGTTAAACGATGGCCTGTTGTCATTATCATCCAGTATGGTCACAGTGAGCCTAGCAGTGCTGTTCAGCTTGCCAACATCCTCTGCCACCAGTGTGAGCTCAAGGCGTGGGTTCAGGAAGGCTTCTCTGTCAATCACTCTGCCAGGTTTTACCAAAATGACACCTGGAGGATAGTAAAAGTCAGCCAGAAAAAAAACAACCACCAAAAGGCAACTTCAAGAGAGGGTGCAGACTGGACTCAGGTGCAATCCAACAGCTTTCAAACTCTGGAAACATCTGTGCCTCGGAACTGGAAATGTTACCCAGTAGCTCTATATTTCAGACAAAGCCGGTTTTGACAGGCACCTTATAACCAGGGTGCGTGTGGCTAGCTTACCTGTTCTGTTGTTGACAATGAAGAGGTCCGTTGGCATCCCCAGCAGCTGGTACCTCACCAGTGCATTGATGCCCTGATCACTGTCCAAAGCTAGAACTGGACCATTGAGCACTGTGATGGGAGTTCCTGAATCAAACAAGAAGTGTTAGCAACTGGTGGGGAGCCCTTCATGGACACCTCCTTTCTCTCCCTCCTCCCCCACAGTGACTTGTGACTGATAGCAACAAATGAATGAGGCAGACAGAATGAGGCGACATGAGACAGTGAAATAATGGCTGTTGCAGCCTTGGCAGACTGACTCAAGAAGCCCGTAGGGAGAGGTCTAACACCCTGCTAAAAAACAAAGCAAACAAAACCATCAGACCTTTTGAACCGACCACAGTGACTTGAAAGGTACTTCCCAGCATGCTTTGCAGCAGAGTCTTGCTTACTTGATTTGTCCCTGAACTCAGCCTAATATACGTGTGTGTATCAGGGCCGGCTCTAGGCACCACCGCTCCAAGCATGTGCTTGGGGTGGCACTTTCCAAAGGGCGGCACTCTGGCTCCTTTTTTTTTTTTGCTTGAGGCACAAAAAGCCAGGAGTCAGCCCCTGAGCAGAGGTGAGGTGCAGCAGTGGGGAGCATGGGGAGGACCACAGGAAGTAACCCTGGGGGGGAGGCAGAGGAACTGCTCCCCCCCACAGCTCACCTCTGCTCCACTGCCGCCTGCTCCTCTGAGTGCACCGCCGCTCCACTTCTCCCTCCTCCCTCCCAGGCTTGCTGCACTAATCAGCTGTTTTGCAGCAAGGCTGGGAGGGAGGGGGGAGAAGCGGAGCAGCGGCAGCGCACTGAGGAGATAAGGTGGAGCAGAGGTGAGCTGCAGTGGTGGGGGGTGTGGGGAGGGCTGCAGGAAGTAACCCTGGAGGGGGAAGAGGAACCTCTCCCCCCACAGCTCACCTCCGCCTCCTCCCGCAAGCGTGCCACCGCTCTGCTTCTCACCCCTCCCTCCCAGGCTTGCCTGGGAGGGAGGGGTAGTAGGGGAAATGCGGTGTGCCCAGGGGAGGAGGCGGGGCTGAGGATTTGGGGAAGGAGTTGGAATGGGGTGGGAAAGGGGCAGAGTGGTGGCAGGGCTGGGGGGGCACGGGAAAATTTTTTTGCTTGGAGCGGCAAAAAACTTGGAGCCAGCCCTGCTGTGTGTGAGCATGTGTGGCAGGGACATGGATTGGGGCTTGTTGGAGTTTGCTAGCTATTTTGGATGCATGTTAGTCTCAAAGAGTATTTTTGCAAGTGCACTGATCAGCCAAGTTGTTACCAGTGTACAAGAGCCTTTAAGGAGTTTATGTTCCAAGCCAAACAAAGACACTTGTGATCTCAGAGTGGGAGTTATTTTAAGGGGGAAAAGGGGGAATATTACTACCGACTGGGGGAGCTGAACAAAGTAGTTACCCGGTATAAACTGCAGAAGCCAGACATTTTACTATACTGACTCTGAAAGCAAACATTGTTTCAGCAGCGAGGGTTACAGAAGGCTGTTCCCTGCACTAATGCAACATAAAGCTGCTCAACTTGTCCTTTTTTATGTGAGACAGAATACATTCAGTCTGAAATAACAAGAACAAAATGCTGCCATATTTCAGCAAAACATGACAATAGACGGTTAGGCAGTTCGGCTGTACTAGAGCAATTAGCTTCAGTTAAGAACACAGCAGGTTTTGCACCACAGTCTGTGACTTCAGGACATGGAGTTCATCGGCTGGATAACAGAACAGCACATTTGCCTAATGCCATCCAGATGTATGATTTGTAAAGGGATTGTCTTGTTGTGGGACCAGAGTGTTACTTTGGTGGGAAAAATATCCACTTGCATAAAGTGACCCTGACAAAGACCTGGCTGGGATGATTTAGATGGTGTTGGTCCTGCTCTGAGCAGAGGGTTGGACTAGATGACCTCATGAGGTCTCTTCCATCCCTAATCTTCTGTGATTCTATGACCCAGCTTTCTCTCCATGTTTATCTTCATTGCCCTGTAACAACATCCTAGCCCACATCAATACCCCCTCTGGCTGATCTAAAACGTTTCACTGCTCAGTGACATTGTCAGTGTTCAGTTAACGATGTTATATAGGACAGCTCATGAAGGAGGGACTTTTTTCCCTAATGGCCATCCCCTTCATCTAGCTGGAGGTATCTGGGATGGATTGGGAATCAAAGAAAATTCCTGCGAGTTGAGAATCATGTATTAAAGGGAGAACAAACGCACCTGCTGGAGAGTTCTCCATCACCTCTGCCTCATAAGAGCTCTGAGTGAAAAGTGGCCGGTTATCATTTTCATCTGCTATTGAAATCACCAGGAGGTCAAAATCCTAAGGGTGTATGAATAAAACAAAGAAAAGGGGACAGTGACTACGATACCTGCTCCTCAACTCACTTCCTGCATCAGTGTCTGACACGTACCACCTTATCCAATTCAGCACCATGGAGAACCTAAGCCATGTGCAATCATGGAACTGCATCACCAGAACATACCATAGGATCTGTAATGCCTTTACCCAGGTGCCTGGGCTTCATTCCCAATATCATATAGCAATATGAGGTCTAGGACGGCAGGGTAGGGGAATTACACATCCTAGGGTATCATTCTGTAAATGCAGTTCCATGGCTGAACATGGCCAGTCCAGATTCTGCATTACTATTATACCATGCCATTTGGAATATAGGCTTTGCACCAGGGAATTTATGCTCTCGCCATGAAAGGGTTTAAACCATACACACAGAGTCTGTGGATTTAAAGAAAATATTGTCTCCCATGTCCTATTTTATTTCAGGCAGTTCAAGAGTTAATAAAGGGGAAAACGTGGCCTCCCAGCAACTGCCTACACACACTCAACTCTGCAGGCAGCAAACGGATGCCATCCGCAATCCTATCATACCACTCCATTTGGTCTGACTTCATTACTGCTGCCATACTGCAGTACTGCGTAACGTAGTCTGCAATGCAAAGACATAGCCTTGCTACCTTCAGACAGATACTCTTTTGTAACAATACATTCCTCCACTTAAACAATAAGAGCAGAATTATACATTGCGCCTGTTATAAGTAGATAGGTAAGGTAAGGGTTAAGTTCTTTTACCTGGAAAGGGTAACCAAACACCTGACCAGAGGACCAATTAGAGAACTGGATTGTTTAAAGTCAGGGGCGGGAATTTGTATACTTGGGGTCTTTTTTTTGTTTTTTTGGCTGTGAGTAAACAAGGTTTTCTCCTAACTCCTTTTTATTTCAAATATTATACCAAAAGTTTGTGAGTACAAAGGAACCCCAAAGCAATTCGGCTATGAGGAGCTTTGTGTTGTACGAATAGATGTGGATGGCTGTGTCTTTGTTGTTTTCTCGGCTGTGAGTTAACAAGCTTTCTCCTAACTGCATCTTATCTCCAAGTTTCTCCTACACATCTGTGAGTACAAAGGAACCCCAAAGCAATTCGGCTATGAGGAGCTTTGGGTTGTACGAATAGATGTGGATGGCTGTGTCTTCGTTGTTTTCTCGGCTGTGAGTTAACAAGCTTTCTCCTAACTGCATCTTATCTCCAAGTTTCTCCTACACATCTGTGAGTACAAAGGAACCCCAAAGCAATTCGGCTATGAGGAGCTTTGTGTTGTATTTACATGTATGTGGATTTGTTGGACTGGTTTAATTGGGCTATCTTTTAAATCAGATTGTTTCTTCATATTTCTGATAAGCAAGAGCCTGTATTGAGTTTCTTAATGCAAGATTATTGTTTTATATTTTCTTTCTTTTTTTTTTATAAAGTTTTCTTTTTAAACCTTGTGAAAGTTTCTTTTTCTAGTGAGGCAGAGGGGGGAGGGAAAAGCCCAAACTCGGTGTCTCACCTCCCTATTGTCCCAGGGCGGGAAAGGCTATAGGACAAAGGGAGGGGGAATTTCTTGTGTGAGCTGACTAGGTAAATACCTAGCCTCGGGGAAGCTAGATTGCTTCTCCGGTTGTATTCAAGGAGTGAAGCATAGCATTGCACCGGCTAACCCAGGAAAGGGGGGGAAGCTGGGAGAGAAGAGAGAGAGACCCAGGGCTCTGGGTCTTGGGGGTCCCCCAGGGGAAAGTTGGGGTGACTCGGGGGGCATACTAGGACGCCCAATAGTCCTAGCTGGTGGCAGCGAGAATATCCAAGCTGGTAGTGAGCTTGGGGGAGTTTCAGGTAAGCCCCCAAATTTAGGACGCAAAAGTCCAGGTTTGGGACAGGTCCAGATTGTGGACGCTAAAGTCCAGGTCTGGGACTGGAGGCTAGATTACCACAGCGCCCCTTTAAGGTAGGCTGGGAGATTGTGAGGTCAATCAGGTGGAGGAATGTGCTGCTTCCTGAGATGGCAGCAGGCCACTCGCAGTTTCCACTCCTTCTATCTAGAAAGGAGAGGGGGCTGGCCCCCCAGAAGCCTCCACCCTAAAGATACCTTCTACAGGAGAACCTGGACACACAGACCATACCACGTCTGTTCTGTTATAACACAACAATGGGGTCCAGTAAACCATGTTACTCAGCCACAATTGCAATATCCCCGGTATGTTACAGCACAGAATCCTGGAACTGCAGAGCTACATACTAGTTTATCATCTGCACCATGTTCCAGAATGATGCCCACGAATTCATAGCACAGAAATGCTGCACCATCTCTTCTAGTAATGTAGCACCTAGTTCTCTCTGGTACTGCCACTGTGCTGTATCTCGCTGTACTTCAGAAAGGCCAGGTGAAGCGAGTTGTTGCAGGGACACCATTACTGAAGTAAAGGCTGGGTAAAGGTCTATTAAGAAAATTCTATGCTGCAAGAAAAAAAATGTTGGCCTGGTTTTCTGACCTAGGTGGGAAATCACAGAGAAATGTGTAGGCTTGGGCCATTTGCCTCTGGAGTTCAGAAGTTAATTTGGAGGAGGAGGTTGTCATATAAGTGTTTTCAGTGAATAGTCCACCCATCCCCTGATAACATAAGAAGCCTTTGCCCCTGCTGCTTCAATGGAGAACCCCAGCATTGTCCTTAATTACCCGCCTGGCATTGCGCGTGTTCTCAGGATTGTCTTTCACTGTGACAGTCAATCTGTACTCAGCCACCTGCTCCCTGTCCAAGGGACGGCTTACATAGACGATGCCAGTCTGGTGAGAGAAAAGAAAGGAGAAAGATCAAATAGAGATGGGCCTCCCCATGCCAAATTGATGAGAAGAACCAGCTATGGGTGGGGAGCGGAGAACCTAGAGCTCCACAGGCTCAGTGCGTGGGCCACATTGAGTCTCTAAGTGACTTGCCACATCGTAAGGCCACAGTAATCAGTGGGACTCTCCGGAGGAATTCTGGCAGACTCAGCTGAAATTCCGCAAGAGGAGTGTACACCAGAGCTGGAGCTGTGTCACCTTTTGAAAAGGCAAAATGCACGTTCCTCTCCATACCAGTCCAGCTGTGCTTGCCAGTGTGCACAGAGGTTTGGTGTACCATGGCTTCACCATTGCCCCTCTCAGGAGAAGAAATCTACTGCCAGCAGTGGTGCTAGACAATCACACTGTCCTCCACCCTCTAGTGTGACTGGAGCGGCAGCAAGAGATGGGGAAAACTGCTCTTTTCTCTGTCTACCCCCTGTTGCACAAGACTAGCTGGAATCTGGCCCATTGTAAACAATGCACATGCAAAAGTGGAACTGTATGTGTGTGAATAATAACAAAGCCAACATTTTCATGAAACACTCGACTTTTGGGTCCCAACAGAGCCTTATTTTCAGAGATACTGAACACTACCACTTGCACTGACTGAAGCTAGAACTGCGGGTGTTCGTTGCCTTGGGAAAACCATGCCTTAAGACCAACAACTGAGGTATCCTGAATGATGCGCTGCTTGGAAAATTTGGCCTTAAATAGGGTTGCCAACATTGTATTTCAAAAATAAGGGATTTTCTTCTTAGCACCCCTGATCCAACCCTCCTCTCGATATTATTAATAATAAGCAGTACTTACCTGCATTCGCCAGAGGTATTTCTTACTGCTTTTTGCAGCACTCAGCAACTCCCAATCTTTTTGTGCAGAGATGAAGAAATAAGGGACTGTTGGCAACCCTAGCCCTAAATGACCATGCCAGGTTTGAATTTTCACGCAGTAAGTTTCTCTGTGGTCAGGCCTTGCCCTGATTGTGTGTGTTGTTACTGTTAACGGGGTTGATACATGCTTTCTCTCCCCCCTTTGGGCATTTTCATACTGATGTTCTTTTGGGGAATTGTTCTGCAGGGAGGGCAGGGTGTGGTCTAGAGTAGTGGTCCTCAACCAGGGGGATGTGTACCCCTCGGGCACACAGAGGTCTTCCAGGGGGTACATCCACTCATCCAGATATTTGCTAGTTTTACAGCAGGCACATAAAAAGCACCAGCAAAGTCAGTACAAACGAAGGCCACGTCTACACTTACAAGCTTACAGAGGCAGAACTATACTGATACCAGAGAGAGCTCTCCCGTCAAGATGATAAAACCAGCTCAACGAGCGGTGGTTGCTATGTCAGCTGGAGAGTGTCTCCCACCGACACAGCACTGCACACTAGTGCTTATAGCAGGGGTGTGTTTTTTCACACTCCTGAATGACAGAAGTTTTGCCGACATAAGTGCTAGTGTAGACATAGCCTTACATTTCATACAGACAATGACCTGTTTATACTGTTCTGTATACTATATCAGTGGTTCTCAAACCGTGATTTCGTTTTAATGGGGTCACCAGAGCCAGTTTGGACTCGCTGGGGCCCAGGGCAGAAATCCATAGCCTGAGCCTTGCTGCACAGGACTGAAGCCAAAGTCTGAGCTTTTAAGCGAGGTGAAAATTGGGGTACCCGAGGCAAATCAGACTCCTGAAAGGGGTACAGTAATCTGGAAAGGTTGAGAATCACTGGTCTAGAGCAACAGTCAGTTCCCTATTTTGGATGGCATTATTATGTGGTATGCCCCTTAAATATTCTTGTTATAAATAATTAAGAGATGGAGGGCTGTGTCAGAGAGTTGTCTCTCTCTCCAGCCACAGCATGTGATGACTGGCATGCAGTGCACACTATGCCTGAAATCTGTAACTTGTTAATATTTAAAACATGCCAATTCTTGTGCAGTGCAAAGCAGGAAGCACCAGTTTGTTGTGCTCCAGTGCAAATTGGTGCAGATAACGTGCACAGTCCCCAGCACTGAGTGGAAGTCAGTCTCAAGCCTTTGCTCACCAACTCCCTTACTTTCAAGATGTCAAGGTGAAAAAGAAATGGGTGAGAGTATAACCCACACACCTTCTGGGTGTGGTGTTCTGTCCCATCTAGTGGCACCAACACTACTTAAAGAGCAATTAATGTGTCTGCTCTACAACCTTAGCTAACATCCAGTTGGCTTTTAGTTCATGTGGTAGAGGCTTATACACTAAGCCCCAGAGGCCCCAGCTTCGATCCCGACAAGCGTGGTCTGTCTGAGTTACATGAGCATTTCTGAGGAGAAACTAGAGCAAGTGGCATCATCGGCATGCAAATGAGTTGTTTAGCTATTCTCTCCCCTCCTAGGCCTCTCAGCTGCTACTGGGAAGGAGTACCTTCCTTGATGTATGAGTAGTGTCACTCTCAGTAACGTAGGATCTCGGTCTCTTGCATACCCTTCTTGCTAATCACTTTTGCCTTGCACTCATACATGCAACACTCAAACCCCGTGCTGTGCAGAATCAAGTTCTGAATGAACTGCTGGTGTGTCATGTAGCTAACATGTAGGTCTGCATGATTTGGATTGGTACGTGGTTCTCTAGCCAATGCACGGCAGTATCTGCATGTAGAACACATCTGCATCTCTATTCTGTATGCAGTTATGTTTGCACTGTTGCGTGTAGAGCATATGTCGCAGCATGTGAGAACACCTGTCATTGTATGTAGCAAATAAAGCTCTCAGAATACTGCATGTTTGTACCCATATATGTAGTGTGGAAAGGCCTATACACAGTCACATGAGTCGCTACGTGTAGAAGGAATGAGAACAGGATACTTACAGTGCCATTGATGTAAAAGGAGTTTTCTGCATTGCCGGCTGTTATGTTAAAGGTCAGGAGACCGTTCCGCCCACTGTCGGCATCATGGGCAAGAATGCGGGTCACAAAGCTGGAGGTAGGGGTGTTTTCGCTGAGCGTGAGATTCATCGGCAGGTTGAGGAGCACAGGATCATTATCGTTAATGTCCAAAACGCACACTCCCACCATGACCTGAAATTTGGAGAAGAGGATTCTGGGTAGCAAGGCAAACACCAACTTCATTTCAATGTCTCCTCATGCTTTGAATTCCTGAATGGACTCTCACTCTTCTTCCATAGCACATTCAAGCTTTGTGCTTCCTTCCATGTAGCCTCATATGCCAGGAATTTGCTACATGACCTGGCATGATCTCCTCCCTCACCTGCTTCAAGTCACTCCTTAACACACAAGGACAGTGAGAGAAAATGGAATACACAAATAAATAAAACAGAAATCACTCTCTAAATAAAAATCATGGCATTTACAAGGAATGTGCTAACCCCACCACTCAGTCATTGCGGTAGCATATCCCCTTAGCCCTTTTGCTAGTTAGATTGCAAGCTCTTTGGATTAGCGACTTTGCCTGCATACAGACACTCCCCAACTTACGCAAGTGTTCTGTTCTGGAACGCCTTGTGTAAGTCAAATTTTGCATAAGTCGGGAACGTATACCTGACAATTATGCAAAAAAAAACTAACCCAAAAAACAAAAAAAACAACCCAAAACACCTTACAGAACTTATGGAACTTTTTCTGTAAGTGCAGATTTTCATAAGTCGGGTTTATGTAACCCAGGGAGTGTCTATATTTATCTATTTTTGCCTAGTACATGGAGGGCATTCAGTAAATAAATAAATCTGCTTCTCATCCATTTCAAAGCATCCATAACTCTGCCCCACCAACATCTCTGCATTTATCTCTTTCAAAACTCTCCTATCCCAGACTCTGTCTAAGCTTCTCTCCTGATAGCTTCCTTCCTCTCCTTCACATACTCCTGGACTGTGGCTGAGGACCCTGGGATTTGGCCTAATGATAAATAATAGAAACAGCAGAGCACCAAAGGCTAAACCTAAATAGGAATAGAGCAATCCAAGTGGTGAGCCTAGCTCTATAAATGTGACCTCCTGAGCCCCGCTTGAGACAGGACATGTCTCCTACGATGTGGGAAGAGGGGTCTCCTGCAATGCAATAACCAGATTGATGCCATAATTATGAAGCTACTGGCATGCCCCAAATTACAAGCCTCAACAATCTCTAGTTCACTAACTAGTGGGCTTCCTGTGGTCAATTTCAGTATATGCCAGCACTTTTTTGGGTGACATAGGTTAGAGGAGGAAGAACCTCTTCAAGCTCCAATTTGAGGCCTAGTGGAGAAAAAGAAAGGGGTGGTGGTTGTCACCTGACAGGAAAAGAAGGGAGGAAGGAGGTGAGGGGGGAAGGAGGGAGAGGAGAGAGGATCAGGGATTCCTTTTTCTTCTCTGTCGCCTCACTTTTCCCATTTGGTGTACAAAGCATGCTGCGAGTGAGACATGTCAGGGAGGCCGCACTTTCCCAGACTCATGACCTGCGAACAGGACTCACTGTGGAGCTGAGAGGAGGTGTCCCCCTATCCTTGGCAGCAATGGTCAGATTATAGAATGCAATGTTTTCTCGATCTAGCTCGGCATCCTTCCGAACTCGCAGCTCCCCCTCCACCGGAGAGATCACAAATTCTCCTATAAGAGAGGGGGGGAAAGAAAAAGGACGTCAAGATATATTCCAAAGGAGGTTTGCTAGCACCAAGCAGTGAGGAGTGAGGAACTCACATCAGGTTAAAAAAGCAAGACCTTGCATTGGCTTCTTAAGTGGGAGTGGGTAGGGCTCTGGGGCATGTTGCTCCCTTGATTGTCACCAGTGAATTTAGGCTCTGGGCATGAAAGTGTTTCAACAACACATGTAAAGTTGAGTTGGGTCTGTGGAATTAGAGAAAATATTGCCTCGCTTGTCCTATTTTATTTCAGTCAACTAAAATGTTAATAAAGAGGAGAGGGTCACTTCCCAGCAACCTCCTATCCACACTGAGCTCTGTAGGCAGCCAGCAGACACCATACTCTTTCCCCAAATGGTCATCTTGGGCAGTGGTTACTGCTGTGACTCCCCAGACAGTGAACCTGATTGTGGGAGTGGCTGGGCACTCTGATGTGCTAGGCACCCCCATCCAGGACTTGTGAATATACTGGGGTGAGCAAGAGGTGTAAATACCAGTCTGCTGAACCTTTCATGAATCAAAGCCATTTCTGTGACAATGGCTTAGTTACTCTGTCCTTATGTATAGGACATTTCCAAAGAGATTTCCAGTGGCACTATCATCGCCTCTCAGGGCAAACGTACTGTACCCAGGTTATTTAGGAGACTCTGAAATGCGGGCCAGCTGGCACTTGGGCTGTCCATCCTTCCAGAAACCTGACTTAAGTAACCATGAAAATGGTGGTGTAAATCTATTCCCTGATGTTTGTTAGTATATATCGCTGCGCACATAGTCTGCCTTGATTAGGAGTCTGTTCTGAGCAACAGTCCAGGACTGAGATACCAGGGGTTCTGTAGTTCTGGTGTGAGGTGTATTGGCAGAACTGTGTATATCTGTGGGAAGTCTGCACAAAGGCAGAATGCAACAGGCCTGGCCGGAGCCAGGGCTAAGACTCATTTTCCATAAGATTTTTGAAATTCAGTCCCTCTAATGACAAATCAGAAACTCTCCTGTCCTTCTTTAACACCCTAGTGACAAATGAGCCCAAAGACTGAGTGAAATGTTTCTTTCCTCCTTAGATGTGGAGGTATGTGATGTTGGTGCTAGAGACTGAGAGGTGGGGATCTCAGATTGTTGCTCTGCAAAGCACAGCCAGAACTCCTGCATGAGCTCCAGCAGCACAGTGACTCTCAGACGACTAGAACTGTATGTTGAACAATGTGGTGAATAGATCCTGCAGTGTGTGTGTACTTCAAAGTGTTGTCTTTTTTTTTTTCCTTTTAAAACAGCTTCCATGCTCCTCTGGGATTTTTCCAAAGCCCCTCCCTAGCTGGTGCCCCTCTTTTTGTTCCCTGGATAAACCCAAGCCCAGGTCCCCGATGAATAGGCAATAACAGGTTGAAATGGTTCCTCACAGAGCGGATGCTTCTCGTAACAGGATTTCCTGATGTAGAAACTCCAATTTCTCAGACAAACAAGTTGAGAAGATAGTTTTTGAAATGCGTCTTGAGCTTTCCTAAACCACTGCAGCATTTTCCACTCTCTCCCCAGCTCTCTGAAGGTTTGTGTTTAAAAAATATATATATAAAAAATTCCCCTCTCACCCCTATGGGTGATATGTGTCTTCCTCAACCTCGGGTCCTCTACCAGAGGCCTGGGAGTTTGAGGGTTCTGCGCAGTATCTTAGCTGTTCCTAGCACTGCACTCTTCTGGACAGAGAGCTCTGATGTTGGTCCTGGGATCTGCTGGAGCCACTCACCCAGCTAAGAAGTCACAGCCCCGAGTGCTCCTACCACCACTGGGACCACTTTGGCCTTCACTTTCCAATATATATATAGAATGAAGTTGCTAGTGTGCGGCTCTCTCTTTCCATGGCACTGGGGTCATCTGAACAAGGAGAGGAAACAAATGATAGATGCTTTCGCCTATTCCACTTGGTCTGGTGTGGATCTCAAGGAAAAGACATTCTTCTTTACACCCTTCCTCTGCCTGCACCTGTCCACACAAAGCTGTGATCTGGACCTTCAGCCTGACCCCCTTTATTCAATGATCAGATTGTACAGCTGGACTTTCTATTGGTCTTATACATGGAGTTGGGCCTGTATCATATAGGTGCAGGTTCAGTGGACGAGAGAGTGTATATGCAGAGAGGTGTTTGTTAGCAAATAGCTGTGTATATACATGGAGCTGTGTGAGTGGACATAGGGATATACACACATGGGCATGTGCACCAAGAAGTGTGTATATGCATTTCATTTACTTACAGGCATTTCTACAGCACTTATCACTGAAGTAGCTCAGCACTTCACACATAATTATAATGTCCCCCTCACCCCTGGGAAGTAGGGAAATGTTATTCATTTATACACTGAGGCAAGGACACTTGAAGCAACCTGCCTAAGGAAGTCTGAAGCAGAGCCAGGAATTGAATCCAGACAGTTTCTGAGTACCAGTCCTGCCCCTTACCCACAAGACCATCCTTCCTCATCAACCTGTACTTACCTGTTTATGCATATGTGGGCAAGAGGTAGTGCACAGACTTGTGTTTGATGGGTGTGGGAGCAATCCAAAGGAATCCTAGATATTAGCTTCTGCTTCTCCTCCCCATCCCAACTCACCAAGAGGGTCCCCTCCTATGATGCTGTACTCCACTTGTCCATTAGGCCCTGAGTCCCCATCATGGGCCAGGAAAGTCCACACCCTTGGGCCAGGCTGACCTTCTGTGATGTCAAAGGGTCCCTCATAGGCTCTTGGAAAAGTAGGCTGGTTGTCATTGATATCATTCAGGTTCACCAACACCTGCAGTTAAGACAAGAATGTATACAGTAACGGAGAAACCATGGAGAACAGTGGAAGCAGAGCCCACCTTCTTTCCTCAGTCCCAGCCTGTGGTATCTAATATCCTGGTTAGAGGGTGTGATGCAGGCACCATGACAGAGGAGTAAGGGAACATTCTTTCCCAGATTGTTTTCTTAGACTAAAGTGATGGCATCTCCTTTGTCATCTTACTTTATTAAAAGGCCTCTGTATGTTTGTTTAAAACATTCCAGGGTGTCTAGGTCATATTCAATCTGAGGCATAAGCAAAATGCTTCCTGATTTGCTGTTTTCAGAACATACTGATCAAGGAGACAGCAAATTATCTTCCTCTTTCTGGTTTACTGAATTCTCCAAAATTCCATAGAGTCACTAAGTTTAAAATTAACATGCTGGTTTGACCCTGAGCATGCTGGTCATATTATGGCTGTGTTCTTAGCCAAATTAAATATAGTATGAGGAAAACAAAGTTTGTATGGGTAGGCAAAGAATCTGCAGAGCCCACAGATTTGTGATGTCCCTGAAGCTTTTGCTGTATTAGCAAAGTCCAAGTAAATCACTGCCCTGCTGTCTGATTGGCTCTGCAGCCTGACAGGCTGAGGGAAAAACAGCACCAGCCTCCTTCTGATATATTATTCTGGTACTTTAAAAACAGACACCACCACTCCATTCTAAATGCTGGAGCAAATTAAATAAAACAATCAGATGGTTTTCATGTTTTCTGCAGCACATACAGATACAAAGCTGGACAAACTGACTACCTGAGTTATGTTGAAAAATGGATGGGCAATGTGGAATCCTAGACCTTACACACAGACAGTAACAATATCAAAAACTCCTCTGACCATAGCAATCATCAGCTTGATGTGGAAGACCAGGTCCCCATATGAGTTTGCATGCTGCTGTCTTTTTAATAGTCTGTTGCTTTACTTCTCCTTTGTGTATCATATACTCAGGAGTTGTTTCTAGCATTGTGGCAGCATATGTACTTGTGGGGGCGGGGTGTAAATGACGACAGACACAAAGAAGGGGGGCACAAACAAATAAGATCTACTCAATTCCAGTAAAGAAACAGTCTCATCATAAGTTGCCCCTTTATACGCTCACCTTGACAACCATGTCCAATTCTGGTCAATAGGGATATAGCACAAATGGAAATGATCCAGAGAAAGGCAACAAGCAGTTGGAGGCCTGGACAGACTTTCACGTGGAGAGATTAGAAGGAATGGGAATGGCAAGTTTAGAAAGGAGATTAATAAAAAGGTGACTTGATAGAGGTACGTAAAGGAACAGATGATGTAGAAAAGCTCAGCCAGGCTCTGCTATTTCTCCTCCCCCCAAAACAAGAATAAGAGGACACCCAAAGAAAAGAAAAGGGGCAATTTAAAAAGGATCAAAGGAAATAGTTTTTTTTTCTAAACACAATAACACACAAATGATCAGGTTAATTAGACATGTAAAAAACCACTTCCTTTCATCAAGGAAACACAGCAGCTGTTTAACAGGACACAACAATCCTGCACAACAGCTTAGATCAGGAAGTGATGGAGAATGAAGCTGTTAGTTGAAAAGTCAGGGGGAATTTTGATGGATATAACCAGGGCTACAAAGTAATACGGGTGGAGGATAATATTAGAAAATCTGGGGTGCTCTGATGACGGGTCAGAAATGGCTCATGTCTCAGCCCATTTATTCAGTGTGAATCTGCTGCTTCCTTTGGGGGTAGGGAGGAATCATAACAATGAACTCACCCCCTTCCTGTTCACGTCCATATTTTGCAACAACATTGTGGATAATAGCGTGCAGCTGCCACATATTGTTGAGCAAGGACTACTAGACAAAATGACTTAATCACCCCAGATGTGTAGAACTATTTGCATTCCATAGAAGGGGGATATGAAACTTCTCAAAGGAGCACTACTGCACAGAATGTCGCAAGTCCCACCCCTCCAGCTTCCCACAACACCCCTCTCTCTAATGGTTTAGAGTATTGTGGAACAGTGCTCCCATAGCAGCTACATACTGTTGTAGTGGTTGTGAGACGGCGTGATGGGATTGGACATTGGTCTGTGGCAGTGACAACCAGGGTGTAGCGTCCATGGCTGATCTCATAGTCCAGCTCCTTCACAGTGAAGATCTGCCCCTGAAAAGACGCACAAGAGTGGTGGGTTGTCTAGTGTGAGGGAAACTAAGCAAACAAACGGGAGAAATAGGGTAACAGCATGAAGAGATGAAGTTACTAACTGTAATGCTGTTAATATGAAAGGTGCCCACGATATTCCCCTCTGCGATGGCGTATGCAACTGTGCCGTTGGGCCCTTCATCCCGATCCAGTGCCTTGATGGCAATGAGGGTGGCGTTGAGGGTGGCCGGACCCTCATCCAGGGTGACTTCATACTGCTGTTGCTGGAACACTGGAGCATTATCATTCTCATCCAGGATAGTGACACGCACTGTGGTAGTGGCCTGTGGGCAAAGAACTAACGCAGTGAGCGTCACATGCTAAAAGAAATGTATAAGTCCTGGCTGCAGATCAATGATCTGGCTACAGTGGAGGTGGTGGTGCAATGATCACAGGGTGGAGAATTCTTCTAGAGATAATAATAATACATGTGAATTATTGCCAACAAAAAACGATGCTTTTCATCTGAGGATCTCAAAGCACCTTACAAACAATAGAGAAGCATTTAACAAATCAGTAAACTGAGGCCCACAGAGGCTAAGTGACATGCCTGTTGTTGTATGGACCTTGCCTAGTTTTGTTTCTTCAACTGTTTTACTGTTGTTAGCAACACTGGGAGTTGTACTGGAGACTCGCTGCTGTCTAACCCTGCTCAGAACAGGCCTACAGGACACAGTGGTTAAAAAGGAGGCATTGTTCTGCACCAGAGCTTCTGTTGTTGTTACCAGTGATGGCAGCAACACTAGATAGAAAAAAGAAGTCTAATGTTGGCACTGCCAGAGTGAATCAGAGGAAGAGCTGGAAATAGGACGATGGATTTCCAGTCACATGATCTGATCGCTAAGCCACACTCGTCCACTGTTTAAGCAGAGTGTTCTTAAGACTCTTCCAACTTTTAATAATAGTGCCCAAGTGTCTGGGAATTTTTATTGCACAGTCTTTATGGTCAGCGAATCACTGTACGTTCTCCCAGTCACATCTCAATGGTAGATGACAACTGAAGTGCACAAGGACTGTCAGGATAAGAACTGTAAATCCATCAAAGTCTTCTTAATTATGCCCTTGCCTCTTTTAACAGGAGAAACATTTGACAAATGGTAAACGCACCGTAAGTCACACAGAGATGAATTTCTCTTATCCCAGTGGCTGGTGATGGACAAGAACATTTCTCAGGTGGGACACTTGGCAGGGTGGCTGACTTCCCCCTATGTCTCAATGGAATGCTCCTGTCCTCACTGGCCCTGTCTCTGAGCAAGAGCAGAAGGCTGGAGAAACATTTTTATTCTGTCATGTCACCTGCCACAGGAAATTTCACTCTGTAAGAAAGGCATGAAAGCAGAACGTGCCAATCTCACCCTGGCACAGGTCGATGATAGGGTGGGTGCAGTGACATTAGCACCCCAGCTGTGCATGTGACACAGGAAAGAGGGTAAATTAAAACGGGACAGTTGTGGGTCCCTCTGACCAGATTTTAGTTGCAAAAAACACTTGACTTTGTGCTAAATTTCTCCCTAATCAGAAGCCTCTTGTCCCTCAGGGAATAGTTTTCACAACAGCTCTGCAAAAATGTTGCAACAAAACCTCAAACCACACAATAGTCAGGTGGTTTCCTCCTTTCATTACAGACTCAAAATACGGGCCAAGTGAGTTGATGAGTTTCTTTACAGGGTCGTACACTTCATTGGTTATGCACACTGAGCTGGCAGGCAGCAGGAGAGGCAGGAACACACAGGGCCGGCGCTACCATTTAGGCGACCTAGGCATTGGCCTAGGGTGCTAGAATTTTTGGGGGGTGCTATTTTGCCGGGGGGGGGGGGCGGCACGTGGCTCCAGGGGACCTACCGCAGTCATGCCAACGGACGGTCTGCTGCTGTGGCGGCTCCGGTGGAGCTGCTGCAGTCATGCCAGCGGACGGTGCGCTGGTCTAAAGGCTCCAGCGGACCTACCGCAGTTATGCCTGCGGCAGGTCCACCGGAGCCTTTAGATCAGCGGACCGCCCGCCGGCATGACTGCGGCAGCTCCACCAGAGCCACGGGGGGCGGCGAAACGGCCATCCACCTAGTGCGTCAGCAACCCTGGCGCCGCTCCTGGGAACACAGTCTCCACCCAATAACCTGTTGCAGTTTTACAGGTCACTGCCACTAAACCTACATTTTATTGTTAAGATACCTCAACCACTCCATCTCGTCTCTTTGTTCTTTCATTAGGTTTATAAACAATTTCCCCTTGACAGTGCCTGTCTTGTGCTGCAGGCAGAGGAGCTCTGTGACTAAGGGCTTGTCTACACTTACCGGAGGATCAATGCTGTGGCAATTGATGCATTGGTGATCGATTTAGCAGGTCTAGTGAAGACCCACTAAATTGACCGCTAATCGCTTTCCCTTGGACTCCTGTACTCCACCTGATTGAGAAGAGTAAGAGGAGTCGACCGGAGAGCATCTCCCATCGATGTCGCGTAGTGTGGACCCCGCGGTAAATAGATTTAAGCTACATCAATTTGTGTTACGCTATTCACGTAACTCAAATTGCATAGCTTAGATCGACTTTCCCCTGTAGCGTAGACAAGGCCTCAGCCAGTCATTACTCTCTTCCTCCAGTGACCCTAATGCTACACAAACACTAACCTTAACCGCCAACCCTACTGCCTGACTTGGTCACTTCTCCTCTTGATAGTGCCCATTTGGTGCTGTAGCCAGATAGGCACTGTTTAGATTAACCTAACCCGTTTTGATCAGGAATAGGTAAATGATCTTGCCTGAGCCAGCCATCATGTGGAGGAAGTCACAGTGCAAATCTCCAGCCAGTATTGCTTCTGATCAGAAGCAGCCCCTGTTATTTCAGTCCTGACCCACTACATATCCCCATCTCTCTCAAAGCACCTCGGTCCTGACCTGCACTGTCATTTGCTGACTCATTTCAACCAAATGGGATCAAAGTATGCAAAGTAACTGGAAGGAGTGAGAGACAAGTAGCTCTGATGCCATAGTATTCCTCTGCCTGGAGCCACAAATGACACTATATGGAAAACAGACTTTTCTGCTCTTCTGGTTTTCTGACTTGTCACCAAAATCAAAGAGATTCTTCCCACTGATGCCTAGAGCATTCCCTGGCATTTTCGAGTTGACTCATCCCTGGTCTTTTAAAGTTACTGCATTACAGACAGACAGACAGAGGGAGAAATGCCAAGGAATTAAGTGTTATGCTCCACTTTGCTTGGCCAATTAGCTTCGCTAACCTTGTTTGATCCTTGGGCCCAGTTTCTAGGTAACTCCAGCTGATTAGTTTAGTCACAATTTTGACATGAAACAAGTGGAATTAATCAATTTTGGCTATATTTTACTTTGAGATTTTGAGCTTGTTAGAACCTGCAATTCAAAATGAAACTCAGACAACAGATGGGGAAGTTGCAAACTTAAGTGGATCAAAATCAAATGTTTTCTTGACACACCGTGAAGCAAAAGCAGTGAGTGCAAAACTTTCGCTCAGACTGGGAACAAGGTGAAGGCCCTTTTTACTCTACAAAAAATGGAACGATAACTGGGTCAGGGGAAAAACAGCAGGGCCCCTCAGAGACATCACTTTATCTTACTCCAAATACTTAAACAGAAAGAGGATATTAGGTTTAAAAAAAAAAAGTGAAAATGTGACTTGCGTATGCAATGATGTGCAAAAAAGGCAGTTGCTCCAATCTCCACCTTGTAGGATGACATGGGAACTGAAGCCACAGCCTGTAATAATATAGCTTTTATCTGATGGATAAGTCAACATGTGGAATACAAAAATTCTAATAAAAGATAAGGATTTAGGATGCTCTGTCCTTTGAAGCAGAGATTTGCTCTGCCTGTGAAAGGCTCTTCACAAGGGCACCTCATGATCAGTCTAAAGAAAAAACAAACAAACAAACATTCCAAACATACCAACCAACCCAGCAGATCAGGATCCCAGGCGGAGCTGGGAGGATGGTGCTTCCTGTTATGAGTACTTTTCTACCACTGGGGGATGATATATAGAAATAGTTATTTGAGGGGAGAATTAGGTTATAAAGTGCTGCGCACTGGCACGCAGTGACTGTTCAGCTACTGTTTTCAGACAGCTAAAGAGAAATATTACAGAACACTTGGAGTGGGAAGTGGGAGAAAAAAAACTGAGCCCCTCTGAAGAGCAGGAAGGGCTGCTGGGATCATCTTTCCCATGGGGCCTGGTGTCACAGGGGCCGGCAGCATGGCAGCGATCTATTGCAGGCATTGCTGCAGTTAATCTTGATGCTGGGCAGGGCTGGCTCCAGCTTTTTTGCCACCTCAAGCAGCAAAGAAGAAAAAAAAAAGAAAAAGAAAAACCCGATTGAGCTGCCACTGAAGAGGGAGAGAGGGAATGAATGCCCCGCCACCAAATTGCCGCCGAAGACTGAATCGGAGCGATTGAGTTTCCGCCTAAGTACTGGCAAAGAGGAAGCGAGGGACTAAAGGACCTGCCGCCAAAGTGCCACCGCAGACCTGGATGTGCTGCCCCAACAACCGACGGACTGCCGCCTCTTTCTGTTGGCCGCCCCAGGCACCTGCTTCCTTCGCTGGTGCCTGGAGTGGGCCCTGATGCTGGGCCCCCAATTCCCGAATCAGCTGTTACTGTTGGTTGCCCAGCTGTTGGAGGAGCTGCTGTTGCTGCTGGAGCTGGACTGCCTGTTACTGTTGCTAGCTCTTGGGAACTGAAGGCTACACAAATAATCAGTCAATGGCCAAGGCCTCCTGGGAAAGGGCTAAGCAAAAAGCAGTCAATGGCTCAGGCCTAAGAGTCTAGGGGTTAGTGCTCATTCAGTCCCAAGTGTGGGGCCAGGGGTGGGAGACCTGGGCCCACCCTCCTCCACCAAGTCCCAGCCCAGGGCCCTAGAAGTGATGGGTGATCCCATCACAGGATAGACAGGGAAGCGTGGAGTCGCTGCCTTGCACCCACACAGCTGAGTCATTGCCTCGTTTCCCTGGGATCCTTCCTACCATTGTCTGGTGGGGCTGCTTTGCAGCCGTGGGGGCCTGGCTCCTCGGCTTTGCACCATGTAGTTCATTCTCCACTTTCTCTCTGTCTTCTGGGGCAGCAGCTAGCCTTCCTTCCAGGCTGGCTCAGGGGAGTCATCACCCACCACAGCCAGTCATGGGCTCCACTGGAGGGTCAGTTCCCTTGGAAGGACGTCTGGCTCTTTACCTGGTCTGGCTCCAAGGGAGCTGCAGGGCCCTGCTCTTATACTTCCTGCACTGCCCCCTTGTAACAGCGGGACTCACCCCTGTGGCATCTCCTGCTGGTCATCCAGGGAATTAGCATTTCCAGCCTCTGGAGTCCCCTCTGCAGGCCAGTGTCCCACTTGTCACTGGGCCTGAGTCCCTCCTGGACCCCGCTGCCCCTTTCAGGCCGGGGTGTTTCCCCTTGGTCATACCCTCACAGATCTGGGTCTCCCCTCCCCAAGGAACCCCCCACCTTCTATCCCCACCTCGCCTCAGTCTATGGCCACTGCCAGTCATCACCTAGCCCCCATTCCCTAGGGCAGACTGCAGTGATAAATGCCACTCATCACTGGCAAAGGGGGTTTGGACCTGCTGCCTCTGCCTACCCTTGGGCTGCCCCTCTGCAACCCCAGTACCTTCTTGGCCTTTAGCAAGGGCTGCAGCCTGGGAGTTTTCCAGGCTGGAGCTCCCCAGCCCCTCTGGCTTTTCCCCAGCCTGTCTCCAGTCTAGGTACCCTGCTCAGCAGCCAGGTTCCTCCCTCTCAAAAGGCTAGAGAGGAAGTGTCTCTTTACTCCTGGCCCACTGCCCTCTTATAAGGGCCATCTGGGCCCTGATTGGGGCATGGCCGCATCTGTGGCTGGTTCCCCAACCAGCCGAGGTTTGCTGCTTTTCCTGCCAGCAGCCCTTTCGCAGCCTCAGCCCTCTCCCAGGAATGATTTCAAGCCCTTCAGGGCAGGAGCAGGTGACCACCCTGCTACACCCCTGCACTTCCTTTGAGGAGGAAGAGGTAAGTTTAGCTGAGCCCAACAGGGTGAGTTAGCCTCCTGTGCACTGGAATGAGGCCATTCCACCTCAGTACATATCCCAAGAGAACCAACCTTCAGAGGATGAGAGAAAATGGTTTGCCTTCTTCGGAAAGAGCATCTGAGAACACATGAAGAAAGGATGGTAGAAGGCAGAAAAAGGAAAGAGTAATTTGAAATGTGGATTAGGAGAGCTGGACTATGAAAGTCAATGGAGGCACTGGCAGGAGACATTGGGTAAAGACTCTGAGTGCAGCATTGCAATACTGATGTTGTCTCATTGCACTGTAATGCATCATATGGCACTATTCCAAAGGCAGGCCCATAGTGGTGATTGTGGGTGACGTTATAATGCAGGTGTCACCCTGCTCTGTTTAGGAGATATGACTGGGCTGTGTGACATGGTGAACTGGTGAGTGGTAAAGGAGAGACCCTCCCCCATGCCAGGCAAGCTTCTAAATGCATTTGGAATGAAACTGTGCCAAGATGCTAGTGGGGAGGCATATAACGAATCCTGTCCCTTGTGTTTTGCCTGGAGAGAAATCTTGTACCCTACTGAGAATGGGCCTAACTCGTGCATAGTTTGAGATGGCAAGCAGGAATGGGAAAATATACGCAACAGTAAATGAACCTTGACTAATCAACCTCCCCTTCCTCCTCCTCCAACCTCACTACTTGTAACAGTGTCCCACTCATAGGTGTGAGCAGCACATTTCATTAGGGTGTGCACCCAGGGAGTCCTGCCTTCACCCCGCCCCCATCCACTCCTTCCCATTTCCTTCCTCCTGACTGCCCCCCTCAGAACCCCCAACCCCCCCTGCTCCTTGTCTCCTGACTGCTCCCTCCTGGGACCAGGGGAGGCTCCAGGCACTAGCACGCCAAGTGCGTGCCTGGAGCGGCAAGCCACGGGGGGCACTCTGCCGGTCGCCGCGAGGGCAGCAGGCAGGTTGCCTTCGGCGGCATGCCTGTGGAGGGTCCGCTGGTCCCGCAGGCATGCCGCTGAATCTGTGGGACCAGGGACCTCCCGCAGGCAAGCCACCGAAGGCAGCCTTCCTGCTGTGCTTGGGGCGGCAAAATACCTAGAGCTGCCCCTGCCTGGGACCCTGCCCCCAGCTGCCCCCCAGGATCCCACTCCCATCTAAGCCTCCCTGCTCCTTGTCCCCTGACTGCCCTCTCCTGAAACACCCCCCCACACTGTAACTGCCTCCCTAGAACCCTACCCCCTACCTACCCTGAGACTGTCCCGATTCTTATCCACACCTCTGCCTCCAGACAGACTCCCTGGACTCCCACGCCTAACCAACTGCTCCCCATCCCCTGACAGGAACCCCAGAACCCCTGATCCATCCAATCTCTCCTGCTCCCTGTCCCCTGACTGCCCTGACCCCTCTCCGCACCCCTGTTTGATGGAATGTAGCGCTCCTGGCATGTGTGGGCTGCTTTCCCCTCCATTATCACTTCCCTTCCCACCCCTGCACTGCCTCCCCCTGTGCCAGACCCCACCTCCTGCTCCCCCATTCNATCCTCTGACCACCCCCTCCAGAGGACCCCCCCCTCTAATCACCCCCAAGACCCCACCAACTAGCCAACTCCCGGTCAGCTGACTGTCCCAACCCCTAGCTGCACCCCCGCCCCTGACAGGCCCCCTGTGACTCCCACGCCCTATCCAACACCCCCATTCCCCATCCCTTGACTGCCCCCAAGACCTTCTGGCCCATATCCAAACCACCACCACCCCCGCGCCCCGGCCTGGCCCCCTTACCACACAGCTGCTCAGAACAGAGTCCCCACGAAATCCTACCCCTTAGGCATCCCCTTGTCCAGCCACATACAGTATCCAGCCACATACAGTTGTCCAGCCACATACAGTATCCCCCCTTCGCTGTAGATAACTTGAGTTATGATTGTATATACTGTAGATGTTGTGAGTTGCTTGACAATGACCAGGAGGCCTTTCTGTTCACATTTGAGTGGGTTGCCTCAGTGGCACAGTGGCTCCCTGAACAGTGGGCCAGTCTCCTAGCACCATATTTGACAGGCAACCAAAAAGCATGATCCTCACCACCTTTGACTTTACATCCGATACGTTCTGGCAATATTTCTGGGGAGAGACACGAGGGGCCAGACTGCACATGGTCATGCAGCAGCTGAAGGACACCTGGTGGTGGTGGCTCTAGCCCAAGCAGCACTCCAGGGTCGAGGTCACCAAATGGGTGATCCTGGAGCAATTAATCACATCCTACCACCACAAGGAAGGGCATTGGTCCTCTGCCTTCAGCTGGAGATCCTGAGCAAAGCGGTTATCTTAATGGAAAACTGTGTGGCCACTGAAAGCCCAGTCTGCCCTTGCTCTCAGAACCCAACCCACAGACTTTGTGGCCAAAAGAGGAACAACCCCCAAATCAAGGAACTTCCCAAGCTGTTGGCCGAGATTGAGTGATAGTCATACCAACAGGATCCCAGGTATTGGTGGTGGTCACCTGGAGCATCAAGGAAGGCCACAGGGTCCACTGGTCTAGTGAGGGAAACCCGGATGTCTGGAAGCCCGACCTTCTTGACAAGTCCCAGAGACTGGCCTAAGCAGTCAGAAATGGGCCAATATTTCACCTGTAGCTACCTCGGCCATCTCTGCCAAGAGTGCACCGTGATGGACTGTGACTTCGGGCAAGTCTGGACCAGGTTGGCTCGTGCTTGGAAACAGTCCTCCAGCAAACTGACGATCCCTGTGGAAATTGATGGGGTACGGGTCCCCATGCTCGTGGACTTGGGCTGCAGAGACTTGTCCGACAAGACCTCATCACCACTCCAAATCTGCATTGGGAAGTCATCTGCTTACAAGGTATCTGCGGGGATGTGAAGCTGTACCCCAGTGCCGGGGCCACCATGACAGTGAACGGTGAGACCAGAACCATGACAGTTGGTCTGGCCTCGAGACTGGACTACCTGGTCATCCTTGTCGGGGGCTGAACAGGATTTATGAAGATTCTATGCACTGAGAACCTTGAGCCAGGCAAACTGAAGTCCACATTCAAGTGGGACCTTCTCAAAGAAACAGGAGAGACATCCAGTAATTCAAACATGGACACTGGGGGAGCCTGGGATGGTAAGCTTGACAGCCCTGACAAGAAGGCAGGCCCTGTTCACCAGCATGGGGAGCATCCACCAAGCTCGAGCACTGACTTTGACTGAGATCAGTGAGAAGATCCTATGCTGAGTTGGGAGTATGAGCAACTGGCCAGCATAAATGGGAGGGTCATGGAGCCCCAATGCAATACCCTTAGACTGAGCTAAAAGGGGACTGTCTATACCAAGTGGACCACGACCCATAGATGCAAGAGTCCCAGACCCAGCTGGTAGTCCCTTTATGCCACAGGCAAACTGTTATGAGGCTCACCCATAACATCCCCGCTGCTGGGCATTTGGGCCACAAAAGGCTGTTGGCCCAAATTTTGGCCTGATTTTTTTGGCCAGGAATCCATTGGCAAGTCAAAGACTTTTGCAACTCCTGCCCACAGTGCCAGCTTATCACTCCACAGGGAGCACCGAAAGCTCTGCTTCTCCCACTACCCATGGTGAGGTTTCCCTTTGAGACGCTCGCCATGGAGGTAGAGGGAATCCTCGAGAGGAGCATGGCCAGTTTCAGGTACATTCTGATGATCCTGGACTATGCTACCTGCTTCCCTGAAGCAATTCCACTCTGTAATACCACAGCCTGGACCATTGCTGTGGAGATATTCAAAGTCTTCGCTTGAATGGTCCTTCCTTGAGAAATCTTGACAGATCAGGGGATGAACTTCACATGAAAGCTGCTTAAACAAGTCTGCAACCTGTTGGGCATTGAGATGACTTGGATGTCTGCTTATTACCCTCAGATGGACAGCTTAGTCGAATGTTCAAATGAACCCTCAAGGGCATGCTTTGGAGATTCTCCCCAAGGGAGCTCCACTACAGGGACCAGCTCATTCCTACTCTGCTACTCGCAATCCAGGGAGTTCCCCAATTTTTAACCAAGCGCTCTTCATTTGAGCTGCTTTATGGGAGGCAGCCATGGGGAATCCTGAACCTGGCAGGTGAGAACTGGGAGCAGGCACCTTCCCTGTCGCAAGGTCTCCTGCAGTATGTCCTCTGACTGTGGGACTGACTCGAGAAGGTGGGGGCCTTTGCATGCAAGAATCTCCACAATGCACAGAAGTCATGGGAGCAGGCTTACAACCAGGAAGCTTGGGGAAAGGGCCTTTGAGCCCAGAGATAGGGTTCCCCTGTTGCTCCTCTCTGAAGTCAAAACTGCTTGCCTGAGAGCAGGGGCCCTACAATGTTATCCTCCAAGTGGGGCCTGTTAACTACAAAACCTGGGAGCCAGACAAAAGAAAAACTACAGATTTATCATTTGAAACACTGATGTGATCAAGAGGGTTTGCTGATTGCCTAATATAGCCCTGAGCCAGAGTTGGGCCTATAGGCCCCAGTCCTGACAGACTTTGAGGAACTCCAAAATTGGTGACACCCTGATTCCCAAACAAAGGAAGCAAGTCAGGAGTCTATTAAAAGCATTCCCCAAGACCTTTATGGCTTGGCCAGGACAGACCACTCTCGACAGCATGTGATCCTGAGAATCCCGAGGAAGATCATCTGAGAGAACACTCAGCCCCTGCTGTGGTGAATGTGAGAGATGGTGGAGAAAGAGGTCTGAACAATGGTAGAACTGAGGGTGATTGAGAAGTCCCAGAGTGAGTGGCGTAGCTCCAGTATTCTGGTCCCTCAGGTTCTGTAGAGACTTTAGAAGGGTGAATACCCTATCAAAGTTTGATGCATACCCAATGCCCCAAGTCAATGAATTGCTTGACTGGCTCAGCAAATCTTGCTAGGTCCTCACAAAAGGGTACTGGCACATTCCGCTGGATAGAGCCTCCAAGAAGACGACAGCCTTTGCCATCCCAGTGAGACTATACCAATTTACCAGGATGCCTTTCTGGCTCCATGGGGTTCCCTTCACCTTCCAGTAGTTTATGGACCACATTTTATGGTCCCATGGCACCTATGCCACCATCTACTTGGACAACATGGTCATGTATAGCAGTAACTGGGAGGATCATCTCAATAAGTGGCGGCCATCCTTCAAGCCTTACACACAGCTGGACTCATGGTGAATCCCAGCAAATGCAAACTAGGCTAGGAGGAGGCCACCTATCTAGGATACATTCTGGAGCGTGGTCAAGTCCACCCCTTGTGGATAAAGTCCAGGCCCTTCATACCTATCCACTGCTGCAACCAAAAAAGTTCCTGTGGTTGGTGGGCTATTACTGCCACTTTGTTCCCAACTTCTCATTGATCCTAGCCCCCTTGACAGAACTTCTGAAGGACAGCACTGACAAGTTCGCTGGACGGAAGACTGCGCTCAAGCCTTCCAGGCACTTAAAGACCTCCTGTGACAACCCATGCTGTTCAGTACTGACTTCTCTCAAGAGTTTGTCCTTCAAACCAATGCCTAAGAAGTGTCTCTGGGAGCAGTCCTCTCCTGAGAAGGGAAGAATAGCACTCCATGATTTACATCAGTTGGAAGCTGTTTCCACACCAGTGCAACTATTCAGTGATTGAAAAGGAGGCCCTCAATGTCAAATGGGCTGCAGAAGCCCTGCAATAGAGCCCCCTTTCCTCTAGTGACTGATCACTGCATACTGCAAAGGAGACCAAACCATGGTTAATGAGGTGGCATCTGATCCTCTTACCATATGCTTTTTCAGTTCAACACTGAACTGGTAAAGGTACACAAACACGATTTCTTTCCCCAGGTGGGGGAAGGTGAATCTCAGTTCCTCGGGGATGGATTTGTATGTGTGTGTGATGAGGTGGAATGGCCTCACTCTTGCACAGAGGGGGCTAACTACCCTGTTGCCTCAGCGAAACCCTTGCAGGAAGCGTGGGGGCGGGGCCAGAAGTATAAGAGCAGGGCCCTGCAGTTATGTTGGAGCCAGACGCCCTTCTCAGGGAGCCAAACTGTCAGCACAGCCCATGACCGGCTGTGGCGAGTGATGACTCCCTGGAGCCAGCTGCTGCCCAGGAGATGGCAAGACCCAGACAGGAAGTGGAGAGTGAGCTGCTTGGTGCAGAGACAAGGAACAAGGTCCTTGATGCTGCGGAACAGAGCCACCAGATGACAGTAAGAATTAACCCAGGAAAATGAGGCATTAACTCAGCTGTGGTGCTTGGAGACAAGGCAGGGACCCCACACTTCCGCACCAACCCTGTGATGAGATAACCTGTCACTTCCAGAGCCCTGGGGTGGGACTCAGTGAAGAAGGGTGGTCCTGGGTCTCCGTACCTCTGGCCCTCCACTCAGAGCTGGATAAGCACTCACCCTAGGCCCATAGGCCTGAGACACTGACTGCTTGAATACTCAACCCTTAAGCCCGAAGGACTGATCCACTGACTGTCTGCTCTGCATGTCCACATCTCTCCTCTGTCCAGGGGACCTGAGCTACCACTTGCTCAGTGACTCAGCTGCAAGCCCGGGTGCCCGAAAGACTAACTCGGCATAAGTATCAATTCTCCAGAGCTGCCAAAGGGGACCATCCCTACCCTGAGACACAGAACCCCTACAGGATCCAATAGTATCTCCTGAGGGGAAAAACCATGATTACGCTAGGAAAGGGTCACTTACCAAGCAAAATGGTGGACTCTGGATTCTGATCCTGAATGAGCCTGTAGCAAGGCAGCCTGATTCCCAGCTGCCCTGGAGAGAGATGAGCCCCTCTGGACGCCAAAGAGGGCAGAGCCAGGGGAGCTTGCACCCGCCCGCAGAGGTCAGGGAGCAGGACAGGAAGTACAAAAGCCCAACCCCAAAGCTCACTAGAGGCCTGGCCGCCGGAGAAGCCAGACACCTGTGGCCTAGCTCCTGGTGGGGAGACTCCTGCAGTCTGTGAGCGACCTGCGGACTGGCCAGACCAGCCGAGGCCTGATGCCGACCAGACCCCGGAGAAGCTGTTAAGCCTGCCTGTGGCAAGCTACCCAGAGGAGCTGCCAAGCCTGCCGCTCGCCAGGTATCCTGAGGAGCCCATGGTGCTTGATTCCGTGGAGGACACCGTCCAGATGCAGATACCTCTAGAGGGGGAGGTAGGAAGTAGCCCGGGGGCAGCCGACCCTAGTCTGGCTGCAGCACATCCAGAGCCGATGTCAGTGTGTTGCGGTCAGGATCCCCACTGACACAGTAGCAGGTCTTCTACTGCTGCTAGGGCCCCGGGCTGGGACACAGTGGAATGGGTGGGCCTGTGTCCCCCCTGCCATCCAATGTGCGGGTGGAAGTCTCCCCCTCTCCCTGGTCCTTCAGAGCTAGGACCTGGGACTCCTAAACCTATTTATTTGCTCAGCCCTTGCTTGAGGGCTTGAGCCCGACTATTTGATGCCCTGCCAGGCTAATTCCCCAATTCACCAGACTGAAGTAGTGAGGCGGCCTGGTTCCCAGTCGCCCCGCAGGGGATGAGCCGCGGCCGAACCCCTCTACAGAGCCCCCCACACAACTTGTGCTTCAATCAACTCAGCTAAAAATTAGGTTCTTTAAAATGTACAGACTTCACTGAAACCTGGATAGTGTATCTGAGTTGTACTTTCTTGTGAGGAAAAGCATATTTTGAAGTGTCTAACTAGCTATCTTCAAATGTAACAAAGCAGCCTCCTGCTACCCTCATCCACTTATTTTAAAACCAGTAACATATAAATGGAAAACAGAATCAAGTGCTGCATTTCGCGCGCGCGCCTGTGTGTGTGTGTGTGTGTGTGTGTGTGTGTGTGTGTGGCCACCTAATCACCTAATCTCAGTGCATGCGTTTTGTGTGCCATGGAAGTAGACAAGCTGAATTTAGCTGTCCCATCCAGTCACAGTCCCCTGTTGATTTCAGGAAACCTGCAGGGATTGGATCATTGTGTTGAGCAGCACAAAGTTTCTTTTCTTCCTCTGACCTCCTGGGGGTGCTCTCAGCTCCTCTCTCAAATTACAGTGTGCATTATCTCAGTGAAATTTCCTGTGTATGCAACTCTCTTGCTCCTTCTGTCTCAGCGTTGCTCAGAGTGCGTGTGTAAGACACAGGAGAGAAAAATCCTGGAGAAGGGCTAGCTCCAATTTCAGTGAGTGAAGATGGATGTTTACCACAATCATGCAATGGACGGCATGTGGAAGGGCTGGGTGCTGCTCATCGCTCTCTACCTGGCTTTCTACCAAGGTAAAATCAGATTGGTTTTCCTCTCCCCAAAAAGGACAGGAAAGGAAAACCTAATTTTCTATCCACTCTCTGTATCCACCCTCTTTTTGTTTGATCAGAAGTCAAAGGAATTCCAGTGTAAGTAGATGTGTGTTATTTACTTTCTCATCTTCCTCCCTGTGTTAAGGTTCAAGGGAGATTTCTCAAACTCTTGAGGAAGGGGCTCTCTTCAGGGGATGGCTAAAGAGTGCTGTTTATGAGAGGGTAAGAAGGGGAGCTGTTATGTTTGTTAAATTCTGCTTTCCTGCAATTATTGTCCTTTCTTTTCCTTCACTTTGAACTAATTTGTGCATCAGAACAAAGCCAAGTGATAAACAAAACAACAGCATTGGTCCCATAAAGGGATATCGAGAATGTGCAGAGATGAAGGGCTAGATTATTTTCTATTTGCTGCTTAACCCCAGCTCTTTTGAGATGTAAGCACAGCACATTTGCCCTGGGTTCTAGGTGAACAGAGTCTTTCATTATTAACAGAGTGGCAGATAGAGGCAGTTTGTTTGAGTTCAAAAAAGACCATCTTTGTCGTGTATAGAGATGCTCATCTTTGCTGTCATTACGGCGCATGTGTTTGTGTGCACACGTTAGGAAGCTGTCACTTCTGCCTGCTTCTCTGGGCATACAGGGCACCAACCAGAGTGGACTTTGGATTGATTTATTAAAACTGTGTGCTCCCCAGTTTTCAGAAACTGAGCCGTTGAGAGATCACTGTTGGGCTCTGAAGTTTTCCCTACGCCAATAGTCTTGAGTATTTCCAAGTAAGTTGGATACCAGCCAAGCTGTCAGCCTTCAGCTGCTGCTCTGGTGCCCTCAGCTGGTCTCGAATCAGGGTCACTTATCTCATGCGTGATGTCTCATGGCCTTTGCTGAACACAGAGAAGAGAGTTTTGTAATTGGGGCTTTTGATGTCTGCAAGTAAAAGTTGCTCAGTGAAAATTAAAGACAGAACAGGTTAACAAATAAAGGGCTACAAGCTGAAAGTGGGGTTCTATAATGATGCCTGAAACTGCAGGGAAATGATTGTGTGGGACATGATGCTCTGATCCTAACACACACCCCCTGCTCTGTTGCTGCCAATGTGACCTAAGGAAAAATCCACCTTGACTCCAAATCTGGCAATCAGCTTAACCCTGGACAGCCACAAATGTTTGTTTCATATAAAGAAGAAAAAAACCTCATGTTCTTTCCTCCCCCCCCTCGCACACCTCATCTCCCATTTACTGGTTACTGGCTGGCAGATTTATTGATGGCTGTGGTGTGTAAAAGGAGAAATCTGCCACAAAATAGGTCTTTTTAGTCAGACAATAATTGCTAAGAACTCCTATGATTTGGGGTGATAACTGTTGTTGTTTCTGCATGCCACACACCAGAGCCTCCTTGCATCCCTCTCATTACCCTCTGTAAACACTCTGTGCCTCCCTCTCATCCCCCTCTATTTCAAGGGCTCTCTACATTGCCACCCCTTCTCTTATGCTAGGGACTCTGTGTGCCCCCCAATTCTCCTCTCCCTGCCATACCAGGGTTCCCAGTTTTCCTCCCTGTGCCCGAACTCTGTGTGTATTATTTCCCCTGATACACACACACTCCTATTTCTTTTCTTTCTGTCTGGGAAATAAGTAATTCAGAGAGTCAACATTTTTAAACTGTATTGAAAAGAAGGGCAGAGCTGAGATGGGGTACTTTTATGCTGGAAGGTGTTCAAAGAACCAGATGATGGCAGCTTTTATCTATAGCAGGGATCGGCAACCTTTCGCATGTGGCCCGCCACAGGGTAAGCCCCGTGGCTGCCAAGCCGGTTTGTTTACCTGCCACGTCCACAGGTTTGGCTGATTGCAGCTCCCACTGGCCACAGTTCGCCACTCCAGGCCAATGGAAATGGTGGAAAGTGGCAGCCAGCACATCCGTTAGCCCACGCCACTTCCTGCAGCCCCCACTGGCCTGCAGCAGCGAACCCATGGCCAGTGGGAGCCATGATTGGCCGAACCTGTGGATGTGGTAGGTAAACAAACCGGCCCGGCCACCAAGGTGCTTACCCTGGCGAGCCACGTGCCAAAGGTTGCTGACCCCTGATCTACAGACAAATTGAGAAATGACATTGAGTTGAGTGCAAGACTTCGCTTTGCTCAGCCAATAAAGGCAAAAATCCAGAAACTTTATGCAGCTGGCTGGAAATTGATCAGATACTGGCATACATCAGTAAATGCAAGATCAGGCCATAGAGTTGCCATGCTTTTTAGTTCCAAACTATGCCAGTCAGACCAGTGGAGTGCTGGGATGTGGATGAGAGTGTAACACAGAACATGCAGGAGACTGGAATTCAGGAGTAGAGCTGGCAGATGTCAGAAAAGGCAGGGACACAGTCTCTAGCCTCGAGCCTATAACTATTATACATAAGCCCCTTCGTTTTCAGTTTAAACCGATTTTTACCAATAAAATCCCAGGTTTGACTGAAAACAAAGAGACCTAATTATACAGCATACTTCCACTAAACCTAATATGTGATTGTTAGGTTGTCTAAGCCACAGCTCTACCTCTCTACCTTGTTTTATCAATCTCAATGCTACTGCTCAGGCTCCTCTGCCTGCAGCACCTTGTTGTTTCATACTAACAACAAGGTGCTGCAGACAGAGGAGTCTAAGCAGTAGCATTGTGAAATCAGAGGTAACTCAGCCAGTCATCACTGATTCCCTCCAGAAACCTTAACCCCAACGTTAAACCCTAACCCTGCTGCCTTCATGGTCATCTCTCCCCTTGGTGCCCATTTGGTGCTACATAGGGTTGTCAGCTTTCTAATTGCACAAAACTGAATAGCCTTGCCCCTCCTCCTGCCCCATCCCTACCATAAGGCCCTGCCCCCACTCACTCCATCCCCCCTCCCTCCGTCACTTGCTCCCCCCTACACACACTCACTTTTCACTGGGCTGGGGCAGGGGGTTGTGGTGTGGGAGGGGGTGAGGGCTCCAGCTGAGGGCGCAGGCTCCAGGGTAGGGCCAAAAATTAGGGGTTCAGGAGGGGGCTCCAGGCTAGGGCAAGGGGCTGAGGTGTGGGAGGAGGTGCAGGCTCTGGAGTGGGCTGGGGATGACAGGTTTGGGGTGCAGGAGGAGGTGCAGGGTGTGGGAGGGAGTTTGAGTGTGAGAGGGGGTTCCGACCTGGGACGGGGGGTTCAGGGTGCTGGCTCCAGCCGGGTGGTGCTTACCTCAGATGACTTCTGGTTGGTGGCACAGCGGGGCTAAGGCAGCTTCCCTGCATGGTATGTGTTGCCTGTGGTCCACCCCTGCAGCTCCCATTGGCTTGGTTCCTGGCCAATGGGAACTGCAGAGCTGGCGCCAGGGGGAGCACACGGGAGCATCACTGATTGCTTCTGCGCCTAGTGTCTGGACGTGCTGGCTGCTTCCGGGGAGCTGTGCACAGCCAGGGCAGGCAGGGAGCCTGCCTTAACCCTACTGTGCTGGCAACTGGACTTTAAACAGCCCGGTCAGCAGTGCTGACCGGAGCAGCCAGGGTCTCTTTTCGACCAGGCGTTTCGGTCAAAAACTGGATGCCCAGCAACCCTAGTGCTGCAGGCAGAGGAATTTCTATAGATGAAATAAAACTGTTTTGACTGGGCAAAGATAAAAGAATTTGCCAGAGCCAGCCAGGAGTGGTGTGGAAATCTCCAGCCTCACTCCTACTCAGCCAGTATTGCTCCTGATTTAAAGCAGCTGAATACTAGTGCAATCTTCAGGTCCTGCACTCTCCAACACTCATGTCAAACCACTTCAGTCCTGGCCTGCAGTTTCATTTGCTGACTCATTCCAGCCAATGGGATTGAACCATGCAAAGAACCTGGAAGGAGTGCTTAATGACAGACTGAGTTACCATTGAGGTCACAATGAAGCACCAAATGGGCACTGTGTGGAAATCAGACTTTTCCCATGTTCCAGTTTCCTCATTGTCACCAAAAATCAATGGAATTCTCTCCCACTGACACCTAGAATGTTCCCTGACATTTTGGAATTAATTGGACTTTGCCTTTAAAAGTTATCTCATTACAGGCAGACAAGCGCCACTGAGCTGAGTGTTAGACCTCACTTTGCTCAGCCAATAAACTGAGCAGTCTGTACAGTGCCCAGCAAGCTAGGGACCTGTTTCTGACTGGGGCTTCTGGGTGTTAATATGGCACCAGTAATAATGTTATTCTGGTGAAAGAGGGATGGTTGCCCGCCCTTGTGGAAATTGCCAATTGTACCTTCCTCTGGACACATTTACGTGGATGTTTAAGCAATCAAAGAAAGAAAGATTTTCAAACCTAAACAGAAATTAAAACTAGTCCTTGATTGTAACATCACACTTCTTACCTGTACCTCTAAGGCAGAGGTTCTCAATCTAATTACCATATACAGCTCTTTGTGTGTTATGTGGGCCACATCCATACAATATATATAATATCTGTATGGCCCTGAGGATGTCACATAGACTCATAGACTCGTAGGTCAGAAGGGACCAATATGATCATCTAGTCTGGGCCACAGCTGTGTGCTGATTGGGCCCCAGGTTGAGAACCAAGGTAACTTTTCTGCTGTTCACTCTCTGGTCATGGCCTTTCAGAGCACAGACATCCTGTTTTGGGCTCAGGTTCTTGGGATGCCCCTGCAAACATTGTTCTTTCAAAGGTGTGTTATGCCAACACTCAGACCTCCTGCAATTCAGTATTAGTATCACCCTGCCAGGCATTCAGACATTCTGCACAGAACAGATTAGTGGAAGGGCAGGTTGCAGAACATTGGTTAGGACAGGAATGGACCTGGAGTGTCCACCACTCTGTGGGTGAGGATGGGGGTACAGAGAGACTACCCAGCTGATGGCACCCTTTGCTACTAAAGGGGGTGAAGATAGCATTATACAAGGGGCAAAAAATGGAAGGGAATCCAGGGTAGTGAAGCTCTGCTTATAGTGTCTTGTGTAGAGTAAAATGCACTTTACTGTGGGCCTGATCCAAAGCTCACTGAAATCAAGGGGAGTCTTTGCAATGTCTTCAGTGGGTTTTGGATTAGGCTCTACGTGAGGGATTCACTTATTTTAGCCATCTAAATATTGGAGCTAAACATAAGGTCGCATTTAAAGTAATATGCTAATTCAAGTTTATTATTATTTATCTTCGGTAGTGCTCATGATGGGCTGGATGCTTTTCAGACAGATGAGAAGAGACAGTCCCTGTCCTGAGGGGATGCCAGTCTAAGGGCTTGTTTGCAGAGCCCTGCAAATCTGCAGATATCCACGGACCATATCTGCAGATTGCATGCGGATGCAAATTTTGTATCCCTGCAGGGCTTTACTCATTTATACAAATGGTGCACAGCAAGCTCAACTCTAAATCTATCCTGACCCAGCCTACCACACAGTAAGCGAGTGCCCTTGTGGACTCTGCTGCTGCGCACTAAAACTTCCATAGTGCACTTTATTCAACTCGTGTTTCAAAGTGGGATAGATTAAAGCACACAACAGGACTTTCAGTGTGGGGGCAGCAGGATTCCCAAAGGCAGTCAGTGCACAGTACGCTAGAACAAGGCAGATTACACCTCAGCTTGCTGTGCCTTAATTTCATACAGACAAGCCATAAGAACAGACAGAGCTTTGAGGAAGGACCAAGAAAGCCAGGGATGTAACCGTATGCTCCGGGTGTCCCTAAACCTCCAACTGCCAGAAGCTGGGACTGGACAACAAGGGATGGATCACTCGAAATTGGCCTGTTCCCTTCCTTCTCTCTGAAGCATCTGCCACTGGCCACTGTCAGAGACAGAATACTAGGCTCAGTGGACCATTGGTCTGATCCAGCCTGGGCGTTCTTATGCTCTAATGGCAAAGGGATCTCTGTCTAGAGCCAGGCAAATAAAATTTTTTTTTTGGCAGTTTAAAAATGTCCAAAAAATTTCAGGGTGGACAGAAAAAGAAATGAATTGAAAAGTTTTAAAAATGTAATTCAGATGAAATGGAACATTGTGTTTGCCTGAAATGAAACATTTTGTTTCAGTTTAGAGCATTTTAAAATATCTGACATTGAAAAAAATAAAATTACTGGAAATTTTGAAAGAAAAGCTAGTTTCAAACCAAAAATTAAAAAAAGTTTGTTTCAAAATTTTCAAAACAAGACATTTAGATTTTTGGGGATTTTTTTTAGGGTTTTTTACAAGGATAATTTGGTAAAGCCAACATGAATTCACAAAACATTTTTGTATAATTGAATCTGCACTTTTTGCTGAAAAAATAGGATTGGTCACAAAATTTTGCCCATCTCTTTTTCTGTCACAAAGTCAATTAGATTCCATCTCGAGCTCATGCGATTTTCTTTGTGAAACCCCAAAAGAAGTAGCACTCATGAGTTCTAAATATATCACACACTTGAATATGGTCACGTTTGCTATTGCTCATTAACCTTTCAGCAAGCCATGCCTGGGCAGCATTATGACTGAAGGTAGCACTTCAGGTGGAAACAATGAGAAAGTTAGTGGTTTCACATGTAGTTTCAGCAGAGTTTCACTTCGAATTTTTTTCTTGGAACCCGAGACGAAGCAAAACTAAAAGATGAGGCCACCAGTGACACAGCCCACGGAAAATTCTATGCTAGGCCACAGAGAGCATCTTGTGGATTTGGTGCATTTCTGCTGATGAATTTACACAGGATTCTAAGTTTTGGTTGCTGGGTTTCTTCTGAAAGTGGATTGATGCAGTGAAGGAATGGACGGGTAAGGTTCTACGGAGCGCTAAGTGAGGTTCTATGGCCTGCAATGTGCAGGAGGTCAGACTAGGTGATCATGTTGGCCCCTTCTGGTCTTAGAGCCTATGAGTCAATAGGCATATTAAAAGAATAGCTCTACAGTGACCATCTGCACTGTGAAAATGACTAATAGTTGACAATGGTATCAACAATGGTTCTTCCCCGGCCCTTCCAAGCAATTTTAAAAACAAACAGTTTAGCTGCTAGTGTAGATGGGTCAAACCTATCAACACAGTCTCACTTGCTGTAATGATTTGGTCCAATCTACGCTGGCAGCTGATCTGTATTCAACACAATTGAGAGGAGGCCACAAGAGGCATTGTCAAAACAAGATGCTTTTCCTAATGTAGATGCGTCCTAACAGAAGTCTGAACTCCCCACATTTATCTCACTGGGATGGAAACTCTGAAGTCCAATGATAAATTAAGACAGTATTGCGACATTCATGAAAATGTACAGCCTGGGTACAAAATGTACCTGCCTACCCTTACTGTCGTGATCAGAAGGTGCATAATAGTTTTCCCTCCCCCACTAACAGCAAAGAGAGAGCACCCCTCCTCTCCCTGGCTAGGCAAAGCACTGCTTTCTCGCAGTTCCTCCTCCTTGGCTGGTGGGCTAAGGGATCTCCATCCTCTTTTTAAAATCTACTTCAACCACTGGTCATGGAGAAGATGATAATGAAAAAACTGATGATGTTTTACTCAATTGTTACAAAAATAAATAAATAAAATATTGTATTTACCCGCTCTGGGAAAGTTAGTGAGAATGTTGCTATACTGATGCTGGGAGAGAAGGGAATAGCAAAGAACAAGGGGGATTGAAAAGGGAAAAGCTTTGGAAGATCTCTTAGAGGGCATAGAAATTCTCAGAGAAATGAGGGGAGGAGCTTTCATTTGTTTAAACAAAATTCTAGATAAAATAAAATAATTTTATTTTAAGAAATTCAACAGTGGTACAAAGTTATTTAAGTGACCTTAGGGTTCTCCTCTGCATTTTGCTTATTTTCTTAAAGACATCCTGCAAATTTAGACCTGAATAGTGAGGAGAAATCATGCCTTCTTTGATGTCCCCAGGATGCTTGCATCATTCTCCTTGCATTGGCTCACCACAGATTGCAGGAACACGGAACTAGATTACACAACTAATGACACAAAGCTGTATGTTGGTTGGGGTCAGGCAAAACTATTCGGACCGAAATGCTGGAGGTGAAGTGGGATTTAGCTTGGTCTACTATGGTGCTAGTTATCTGCTAAGAGAAGGGCTCCCTGCAAGCGGACAAAAGCAAAGGTCATTTTGTGCCCTTACTTCTAAAACTAGGTCTGAGTAGGGGTTAGTGAAAGCCACAGATCCGCCCCTGCTATGTTTGTGTCAGATCTACCACCTGCACTGATTCCAGTGGAAAGTCCTGATTAGGATGGGGCAGCACAACACTCTATCAGCTAGGCCTTCTGCGCCATCAAAACCTCCTGAAATCTCTGTGACGCCAATGCCATGTCAAGATATCACAACATGATTTGGTACCACATGATACTTTGATAAGAAAAATTAGAACAATATAAAATTAACATGGCACACATTAGATGGATTAAAAACTGGCTAACTGATAGGTCTCGGAATGTAATTGCAAACAGAGAATTCATGTCGATCAGATGTGTTTCCAGAAGGGTTTGCAGGATTGATTCTTGAACCTACACTATTTAATATTTTTATCAATGACCTGGAAGAAAACATAAAACCATCACTGACAAAGTTTGCAGATGACACAAAAATTGGGAGAGTGGTAGATAATGAAAAGGATAGGTCATTGACCCAGAGCAATCTGGATCGCTTGATAAACTGAGTGCAAGCCAACAATGTGTGTTTTAATATGACTAAATGTAAATGTATACATCTAGTAACAAAGAATGCAGGCCATACGTACAGGATAGGGATTCTATCCTGGAAACAGTGACTCTGAAAATGATTTGTGTGGGGGATAATCCTGTGAACAAGAGATCCCAGTTTTATTTTGTCCCCCAAAGAACTAATGCAGTCCTTGGATTCACAAACAGGGGAAGGGGTAGAGACGTTATTTTATCTCTAAATTTGACACTGGTGCAACTGCTATGGGAATACTGTGTCCCGTTGTGGTGCCCACAGTTAAAGGGGAATGTTGATAAACTGGAGAGGGTTCAAAGAAGAGCCACAAGAATGATTAAATGATTAGAAGACATGCCTCATAGTGATAGACTCAAAAAGCTCAATCTATTTAGTTTAACAAAGAGAAGGTTAAGGGGTAACTTGATTACAGACTATAAGAATCTACATGAGGAATACTATTTAATAATGGGCTCTTCAGCTGAGCAGAAAAAAGTATAACAAGATCCAGTGGCTGGAAGTTGAAGCTAGACAAATTCAGACTGGAAATAGGGCATATATTTTTAATGGTGAGAGTAATTAACTTTTGAAACAATTTACCAAGGGTTATGGTAGATTCTACATCACTGACATTTTTTAAATCAAGATTGGATTTTTTCTAAAATATATGTTCTAGGAATTATTTTGGAGAAGTTAAATGGCCTGTGTTATATAGGAGGTCAGACTAGATGATCACAATAGTCTTTTCTGGCCTTGGAATCTATGAATCTATGTCAAGACAATTTAGTTCAGAAGGAGGATGTTTGATAAGTGGTAGGCCACGAAGGTGGGACTAGTTTCTATCTGTAGATTGTTTTATTTGTTCAGTCAACAGGAACTGATTGAAAATAGTAAAATGATTTATCAGAAAAAATTGAAATTTCCAAATTATTTCCATGTTATAAAATTAAAAATGGACCAATTTTCCATTTTGTGAAAATTGTCCATGATTTTATTTTACTGACTTTTAATCAAAATCTTTACAGAATGCTTTGTTTACTAAAAACTGTGTTTTCTCACTGAAAACTGGGGTTTTGATAAACAAAAACATTTTAAAATTATTTTAATTTAAAAAATTGATTTAAAACATTGAGAAAACAACATTTTATAACATTGACAAACTTTTTTTGTGAAAAACTAATTTTAGAAAAGACAAAAAAACCTTTTTGTATGAAAAAATTTGAGCTGTGGCTCCTTTGGTGCCTTTTCATTGTCTAATCTGTTCAGTGTGATGGATATAACTGTGGATGTATATGTACTTTCAGGTGCTAGGCTGCGTCCTTTCTGTTTGCATGGGGCCTTTAACTCCAAATGAGGAGGGAAGGCAGGAGAAAAGTCAGGGCAATGAGATGGATGGAGGCAAGCAAGAATTGTTCCACCAGTCACTTAGGATTGTTTGAAATATTAAGGTACCAAATATACACTTAGAGGGAGCTATAATAGAGACAAGGGGAGAGTGATTGGATGTTTGAATATACATGAATCTTTGATGCCACATGGAAGAGAGAAGCATGATAAAAGACTGTTTATCTGTACAGTGTGGATGACATTTGTTAATCAGTTGAACTGTAAAGGGAATTATCCTCATTAGTGAGGCCATGCATCATTTTGGGGAGAGAACACCAATTATAATAGTGTTTCCTAAAGACTACGCCTTGTGTTACTGGAACAGAGAGAATGCAAAGAATACCAGTGCTACCAGCTGCCATTTTCCCCTCCCCCAGTCTTATCACACGATCCATTAGATAGCTTTAAAGAACTCCCCTTTGAGCTTAGAAAAGAGAAGGAAAATACATAAAGCCAAATACTGTGGGCGGCGGGTGAACCCCCCCCCTTAGCAGAGGCTAGCCCCGCAGCCCCACCCATTCTGCATTAGGCCCCACCCTCCACGGCAGGCGCCCACGGCTGGTCCAAGTCCCAGGCCAGCCAGCCGACTCCAGCTGCACCGGCTGGCTGGTCCAAGCAGCCCCAGCCCCAGCCCTGGCTGGCCAGCCAAAGCAGCAGCCCTACCCTCTGGCCAGTCTGAACAGCCCCAGTCCAGTGGCCTGTGGCAGCAGCTGCAGCCAGGAAAGGCTCTGCCTTCCCTGGCCTATTATACCCACCACCCCATGGCAAATACTTCACATATATGGTAACCTCTGCCCCGCACGACTGCTGGCACAGGATCTCTTACCAAATATGTGGGTTGTGTTTATTTTCCACCACTGTAGATGGGTTCCATGAAATCCTGTGCGTGAAGCAAGAGTGTTTTAAGATGCAGAGTAGGCAAAAGTATGTACTTTCTCTTCAGTATTTAAAAATATACAAACCAAAAAAAAGCCACCCACACACAAACACTACGTGGACTTCCCTAATTCTCCGCATAGACAAGTGTCAGAAAGTGCTTAGGCAGATCCTAGCAGTGCAGTGACTATATAGGCAAAAACAGCAAGTTAAACGTGCTCAACAATAGCTCAGACCTAGCCTTGGACATTATAACTTTTCTTACTCAGTAAGGGAGCATTGGGCAGGGCACTGGGGCAGACATTCACTCCTTAAAATAAAATGCCACAAGATCTATAATAAGTGACAAAGATCTGTAATGTCCACCTAGACAGCAGCCACTGAAAGGTAGGCAGACGAGATGTTGCCTCATCTGCAGGATGGCACCTCAAACAGTGCAACACCCCAGTAGTACTGTAATGCAATGTCCATATGAGATATAAGCCCAGCTGCTGGACTCAGCTTCCCAGTCCATAGGTGAGAGCTTCCAACACCAAAGATTCCACCTGTGATCACTGATTCATAGGAGAGAAGGACAGAAAATCCCTGCTAGAAAATCCCCATCCAGTCCATTCCACATGCTGGCAACGCAGAGTGCTCTGTCACAGGGCTGACTCTTCTAGATGGAGTGGCCATCCATTTCTCAGCCTCTAGGAACTGCTGTTCAGTGCAAACCCAATCATGATATTATGGCTGTATCCACTGTGTGCAAAGAGAGAAAGCCATGGCATGAGTCCCTCTGATGCGGGGTCTCACAGTTTGATGGTCCAGCTTTAAAGGGGGAAAATTGGCGGGGATGAGCGGCACTCCTCTGATTTTCAGGGGACCTTATTAGGGAGGTAAGAAATACAAAGAATCCCATGGGACGCTAGTCAAAGGTGTTGCAAGTGCAGTTTCCTCCAATAGACTTCTACCTTAGTCCCCGGAGGCCCCTTTTGTACTGAGATCTTATGGAATCAGGATTAAGAACCACTCTTCGACATTTGCACAAAAATATCCAGTGTCCTAGCTACTGAGATCAGCACTCAGAGACCCACCCAGAAATTTCACTGTATCAGAGCCCCTCTGACTTTATTTCCCCCACTCCCTGCGTTGTCTGCTGAAATTTAGAAAAAATAGTATGAGAATAAAAGTAAATAATACACTTAAACGATTCAGGTGCACCAAGAGGTTCAGAGTCCAACAATGTTCTAAATACAACAAGTAAAGGACAAAAACTGAAAGACTTTAAGGGTATTTTTCACTTCCATCTGTCCAAGATCAATTCTGCTATTTGAGCTGGAGGTCTGTTATTGGCTGAGAAAGTCACATGGCCCTGCATAGGTTAACATTAGTTCTGCGTTAGAAATTAAGTTCCTAGTCTAGAACGTAATTTTCAAATTCTATTTGAACAAGGCTTGTCTGTCTTCTGAGTGGCTAGGTAGTATGTATACCAAGTGAACTTGAGCCTGTTTCAATCCTGAAAGACTTCTGGAGTACTTTGGAGCAATGTGTTTCATTGGCTCCTGCAAGTACATCAAATGAAAAACTTCAAATCAAATAAAGATGGAGCCAACAGAACAACAGGATGTAACTGAAGTGAGAGAACATTTTGTCCTCACACCACCATCATAGCTGTAACAAATTAAACCCCAGAGACACCTCACCAAGTGTTCCCCCTTTATCAAAAGTTTCAAAAATACAATAAAGAAATTCTTTTTTCTCTCTCTCCAAAGAAATCCTTTTTTCTCTCTCTCCGGTTTTTGAAGGAGCCTCTGGGGATATAGTGCTTCTGGGACAGTGGGCTGGCTGGAGGCTCAGGCAGAACCTAGGTGGGCACCGTTCCAGTCTTCCTCCACACGTTTGCATGTGCACTGCAGTATTGACCTACAGTACCCAGCCTCACCGTGTCAGTCATGGTACCTCACAGATTTGCCAGTTTACCACTACCTGACCTGTAGCACCCTAGGTATTCCAGTCCTGGGTCCCCACCCAACTTTGCTCATATACCTTAATCCTGACATTCATCACCTTGCAAGCCCCAAAAAGAGCTCTGCTAATATACCTCAGTTTGGAGCTACAAACATTCCCTGCTGTTCCTTTGCTGGGCCTCTACTGAGCACAATTTTCAGTAAACAATGATGAGGGATTTCCAGACTCTGCAGAGAACAACTTCTCCCTTTACGGAATTTGAGTGTCAGACTGTGCCACCTCTGCCTTTAGAGAAAATGGAAAACACAAGCAGTCTTGCATAAACAGGGTGAGATTAAAAAACAGTCTGATCTTGGGGTGGGGGTGAGGACATAAACGGTTACTATTTCTTTGTTTTTTTGTTTAACAGGCATTAACAGAACCCTGATTGGGGGGGAAGAAGGAACTGAATATAATGCCAGTGATGAGGATTTGTAATTAAATCATAGGCATTGTGAAATTTCCTCATTTAAGAACCATGTACTCCCCTTCCCATCATCCTTCCCTCACAAACACAGAGGCTGCTGCTCCACTTTGATCTTTCACAGCAAATTTTACAGTGCTAAGACATCACAGAACTGCATCCCACAGCCCTAGTTCCAGTAAGTGAGTGACCTGCATAACGCTACTGCTACCACCCAAATCAGAAGGAGGGCAAAAGCTCCGTGCTACATGACAGGAGTAAAAATAGTAACTTGTTATAGTTCAAGTACATTAAGCCTACTGCCTACTGAAAATAAGTCTTATTTATAAGGTTAAGGTACACTTCCAACATTATTTACATAACATTACATATTTTTTACATATTTTTAACACTTTGGTGTCCACCAAACCTGTTGCCATTGAATGGGAGTTTTGCTAAATGGAAACAGGATTTAGCCCTAAGATCTAAGAGGTTTCTCCTCCTCTTGCTTACTGGGACCCTCTAAAAAATTTAAACTGGATTAATTTATGGCTTCTGTACATTACAAACTGTCCAAATAAAGTGCTATCTGTTCAAAGTACAGTTCCTTTGAGTGCATCGGAACTCCAGAGTAGACAGGTCAGGTGTCACTATCATGGTTTTTTAAAACATGTATGAAACATGTTGTATTATTACAAGATTTTTGACTCTGCTGGGGTGAAGGAGCAGCAAAATATTTAAGTATCTGACAGGTGTTAATTGGATTATCAGAAAGTCACTTGTCTGTGAGAAAGAAACCCACTGGTGTCTACTGTCTTTGATTCACAGATCTAATTCCTGTGAAAGTAATTTGACATTTACTGATTTAAGGTTTCTTATACAATTCTACACCACAAGACATAATGCCTTTTTGTATATTGTAGCATAAGTTTATCCTGTCCAATTCTTTCTCTCTCTACCTCCCCACCCAAATGTATAAAGGATACATACACACACAGAGAGAAGTGTATAAAGCATTTTAACTTGCAAGCATTAATCCGGAGAAAAACTATCCTAAACAATCAGGCAGGTAATGGAGTAAATAGAGTAGAGTTAGGCAGCGTTGGAGATATCTTAAAGTTTTAGCTCCTCTTGGTGAAATCTGTCTTGTGAGGTTTTTTTTGTTTGTTTGTTTTTATTTTAAGAACATCTTTAATAGTTTGCACCAAAGAGCAGTAGTAGCTGCACGGAATGAAGGAGGCTATAATGTGGAATAGTTTTGTCACTCATATGATTACAGCACAGTGAAATGACAAGATACACAATGAGACCTCAGGTCTAATTCTTAGGGGAAAGAGGATTTGCAAACATTGGTGATGTCCTGTATAGCGTGTTTGCCTAACCAAAGGCAATGTTTGCCCAATCTAATGTACTTAAACTAGTGGTTAGAGCACAGGACTGAAACAGGACTCCTGGATTCTAATCTCAAATCAGCTGCAATGACACACTGTGTAACCTTGTGTGAATTGCCTAACTAACCTCTGTGTGTTTCAATTTACTCATCTGTAAAATGGTTATAATGCTTATCTACTTCAAAGGGCTGTTGCAGGTGTTTGTTTAATTATATCTTCAAAGCAGCACAAAGAGTTGTTATTCTCAAACACTTCGCCGTTTATCTTACATTTTAATTGCCTAGTGTTTCTTTTCTCCATGTAGAACAGACAACAGCTTTCATGATCACCACTCCTTATTCACTCTACGTCTGCCCAGAAGGACAGAATGTTACCTTGACATGCAAGCTCTCTGGGCCACTCTCTGCTCGGCACGACTTACTTTACAAAATTTGGTACTTCAGCAGCAACGGAGACCAAAGCTGCTCTGAGAAGCAACATATCCGCAACGTAACCGAAAGGGACCTGCATCATGAGCCAGGGAAGCATCATGGGACACATAGCAATGTCACAGAAAGGTACTTCCATGGAGAACGAGCAAATCACCATGGGCTGGAGACCACTTCGGACCACCATGGAACATTTCATATCATCATGATGAATCTGACTCTGCAGGACAGTGGCAATTACTGCTGTTACGTGGTAGAGACTAAAAAGGAACATGACAAACACAATTACCAGCAAGTGGCTCATGGCTTCATGGAACTCCGCATACAGAAAGGTAGATGTAACTGGGAAACATGTAGAATGTGTGTGGGAGAGGCCTTTACAAAGGAAAAATAACAGCTAAATTCCTGTGCAACTTCAACTCACACTGAAATCAGTAGAAAGACTCCCACTGACTTTAGCGGGAAATGGACTGGGCCCAAAGTCAATAGATAAAGATGGTGCTGTAGGTCAGAACTGAGGAGCATAGGCTCAGTTTATCATTCAGGACTGGACGGCCAGAGGGTGCTGTAATCAGAATCAAAGTGCATTTGCAATACTATGTGGGGCCCAAGCCTGGAAGAGCAACAGATGTCATAGGTCTGAGTTAAAGGAAAAAAAGATCATAACCTTCTAAAAAACATAAGCAGCTGGAAAACACTCCCCGTTGCCCCCCCAAGCTTAGCTAATAAAAACAAAAATTACATAGTTACATTAATTTTCTTCAATCTCTTTCTGAAAAAAAGTTTACTTTCAGGCCCAAAATGACAGAGAAATATCAAACACTGGTTTTGGATGCAGAAGTTATATTTAGTCCTGGACCAATGACAGTTTGACTGTTCAATATTTTGCAAGCATCAAGAGCTAGAAATTAAAGCTGGATCTTACTGGACAGCTAGAAGGCCTAACAGTCCAATAGTAGAAAACATCACTATTTTTAGAATTGCAATAATTGATTTATCATTTCTTTTTGGATTTAAGAAAAAATTAGTTAATGATTTGCTTTAATTACTGTGATTCCTGGCAACTAAGATAATTTGCGTTTATAAGCACCATAGAAGTGAGAGTGGTGTAGCATCATAAAAGCAAGTCTCAAACTGTGGTTCATGGAATGCTATGCTGTAAGTATGCAGAGAACTGGCTGGGCACATGGTGCTCGTTCTCTTTATCACTTGCTTAACTGCTTTTAGAGAAAACTAAATACCAATATTACTTTTCCATGCAAACAATTACTGTCATTGCCACAGGGATGTTATGGAATTGCAAACAGGCAGTTAAGATATCTGGGTGGTCAAGAATGGGCGCAGGGATCCCAACTGAGAGGAAATCTGGCTGTCACTAGACAATCCCTCCATTAAGATGTGGGCCTCAAGGCAAAATCATTTGAGAATCCCTGGTACAATTATTTTTACTTGCACTTGTACACATTGTACACAATGTGGCAAATGAGACATTAGTAGCTTTACCACTAGCAATTTGTACTGTCATATCCCAAATGTGTGTCAATAAATCCTATAGATTTCTCTGCGCTGTAGGTGGATTAGATGGAAGGCAGATCAGAAATAGCAACCATAACTAATTGTCATTTTTAAACCCTAGCTGATTTTCTCTGTGTCAAAAAGAAAGACAATTGAAGCAAAGTTAAATGAAATTCCTTGTTTAAATTTTAAGTAGGATTTTCTATCTGACTTATTACTGGATGAGAACTGAATCTCAGGAGATTTAACCAATTCTTCTCTTTAATTCCACAGCCAGAGAAGCATTTCCAAACTGCACATTTCATCCTGGTGCCAGCAAAGACAAAGAAAGTAAGTGTTCTCTATAATGCCCTGCTTATTATCCTGTTTTATGTATTTTCCTAGGCACAGGTGTTCATTTTACACATTTGCATTTCAGACAAAACCTGGACAAAATAATCCAGCTGCAAGAAACAAACTCCAGTTAAATCACTGGGAAGTTTAGTCCTTAGCTTCTACACAGTAATAGCCATTGGGACATTGTGTGATCTGCAGGACAGTTGTGTCCTAGGTTCCTGGAGTCTCCTCAAGCCCAGACTCTTCATGCAGACTACAAATAACTCCCACTGAACTCAACGGAAATCACTCATAGCATGTACCAAGAAAATTAGGGTTATGAAACAAAGCATGCTGGGCCAAATTCTCTGCTGGTGTAACTAAGTATGGTTCCATTGATTACACCAATTTACATTAGCTGAGCATTTGGCCCTGAGGCTTTATTGTGGCAGTATACAACTGCTGGCTTTCATGGCATGATTTTACACACAGTGCTAACTAACCTCCCAAAGCTATGTCCAAGCATGCACATAAAACCTGGGATAAATTATTTGGCGGCGGTCTTGCTGGTTGTTGCAAAGTCCTGGTGAAGAATGTGGAGAGGTGTCTTCCCAAAACAACAGATAGGACAGCAGCGCTTTCTCCCTTCTCTGTGTTCCTGTCAATATCCCATCATGTCCATTCTGTCTCCTGGTCGGCATTTCCTAACCCCACACTTGAAGCCATATCCAGCCAATTATTTTTACACAGAACTCCCTCATTTATTTCATGGAGATTTCAGTCTGTGGATCAAGGGCAGGATCAGGCCCCACATGGCTAGTTGAGTCTAATGTGAAAATGCTGTAGCTATCATACTTTGTGGCCCTCCAGCTATTTCCTGTTTTGCCCCTTCCTCCACATCGGTGTATTTTGGAGTGTTTTCTGGATGCTTACTTATTCACGCATAGTGGTTAGTATTTCTGCAGCACCAGGGACGTGCATGGTGCTTTACAGAGAAATAAAATTCTGAGGAGCTTATGATACAAAAGAGCTGGAACCGTCTTGGGAGTAACTCATTGTGGTTGACTGGCTGGACTGGTTTACCATCACCCAGTGATCTGTGATTGCTGGTCCAGGTCTCAAACTGCGCAAGCTGTGAAAGTAGGAAGTGAGCCATTAGAAAGAGGAATTCTGCAGCACACTGTTCTGCGAACTGCCCTATCCAAGGCAACCACACAAAAGGCCTGGATGGAGTAAATACGAGAGTCCAGTTCAGGGAAACACAGAACAGAAGTCTGAGATTTAACTGCTACTGCCACAAGCAGAGAATTGAGCAGCAAATTATTTTAGAGAGCCGACGTGTCAGAGAGAAACCTTTTCCTGTGTGATACCATGAAAACTCTGTTACTATCCTGAGACTGAGTCATCTCTCTTCTGACACAGAAACTATTTTAATTTGAAAACATACGTATCTAAAGAGGAAATCCAAATCTCAAATGAGTGATGAGACCAATACCTCACATTAGTAAATAACCTATTTGTGCCAATTTGAACCCTCAGATGTGGTGTCCTGAAAAGGATGTCCACATTCAAAAATGAGGCCTCTGTGTTAATACAGATGGCTTCCCCCCTCGGGTACAAGTTAGTTCTCCTTCCAGTTTTAGCCTCGTGCCCTAGAACATTGCAGAACTGGTGCTTATGCTAAAGGACACCATCGGACTTTGCAGCAGTGTTTAACACTGGGCAAATTCCAATATCAAGCATCAAAAAGCTAATGGAAGCCAAGGGACTACTTGTTTGAATCTGACTTTAAATCCCACTGTAAGACAGAATGCATTCAAGCACAGTCCAGCATCCTGCAGGGGGGGAAAGCATCAAGTTGGATGCATAGGGCAGTTCCAAAGAAAACTTCACTTACCCCGTGTGCTTTTCAGACCTTTTTTTTTTTTCCATCCTGTCATGTCATTCTGAGGTTTGAACCACCCTGTGCTTTGCAATTACATCAGTTACAAGCCTGATGCCTTCACTTGTCATCCTTTAGATTGGGAGATAGCAAATCAAAGCCTCTGCTACTTGTCTCTGGCTGTGGAAATGAATATGAAATATCCCATGGCACTTTCCAGAAGAGATGGGGAATAATCACCAATGTGCCCTAGCCAACATTCTCTCTCTCAACAGGGATCTAAAGTCCTGTGGGTTTGAGCTGTTGCTGGGCACAAAATAGTTCATCTGTTTGTCCCTGCAGTCACTAAACTCCAGGTATCTAACTTTTTTTTTTTTTTTTTTTTTTTAAAGATATCTTGAGACTGGAAGATGCTATGTAAAACTAAACTCTATTCTGCAGCACAGCCCCGGCCCCCACCCAGAATTCTTAAATCTGCAAGATGATGCTAATTCTGAACCAGATGCTATAGAAAGAAATCTGGAAAATCATTGCCCTACTGAAAATCTGTTTATATTGAGTTCAACGGAATCATGCGCCAGTAATACATTTGGCTGCATATTGATAATACCGTCTATCAAAATCCTGTTCTGACCCACTTTAAAATAAACCTGACTTCTTAGGAAGAGGAGTCAGTCAGGGAAGGGTCCCCAGTGACAATATGAGATTCTTTTTTCATTTTTTTTAAAGTGAATTAATTTCTAGCCCTCATGATTGTGGAGAAAGGTTTGAAAACATGACCCGTAAAGGCTCAAGAACCAGAATGCTAATAAAAATAACTTCATTATTTTTAAACCACACTCATGATCTTTGAGCCTGACTCATGGTTTTTGAATGCGTGGAGTTGGCAGTACTAAATATATTCTGTGAATTTATAGTACTGCAAACACCAGGCATTCAAAAACCATAAGTCAAGTCCAAAGATCATGAGCCAAATTCAGACCTAGAGAAAATAGAAAGAAATCTACTGATTTCAGTAAACTTTAACCCTTGCACAAGAGCTGAATATGGTCCATTTAGAATTAAATATATTCTGTACTCTAAATAAGGATAATGTAATCAGAAAGCTCAAAAATATACACCAACTTCATCAAAAATCTCCTTTCTGTCACTTGCCTGAAATCAGTTCTAAATTTGCCAGAACATTCATACCTCTATACTACTCAGGTACATTTAGCCCAGATCCTGATGTTCACTTGCTCAATATGTTCCTCTTTGTTATAAGATGTTCTCAGCAAGAATGGTCTGCACAGCTTGAAAATGCATTGCTTTCTACATCTTGCAATGCATTGCTTTCTGCAGGTAGCCTCCCACACCCTTGATCATTTGGAATATCACCATCAGCATGATCCTCCTCCCTTCTTCTGAATCTCTGGGCATTGTTAGAGAAGATGCATCAAATCTACTCTCACTTTTCTGCAGGTCCAATGAATGCCACTGACTGATTCTGAATCATATGCAACTTGCTGGGTCACTAGCCAGTCCTGAAAGGAATCTTTTGCTGAATTAACTCCAAACCTACATCCCAATCTAATTTCTTAATATTTTTGCACAATCTCTGCCTAGCAATTCTGCAGCTCAAATATCTGTCCTGACTTACTCCCATTACATTTGCTGAACTTACAGTAAATTTCATTAAAAAATTACAAAGGCCGGAGATCAAATCTTTAGCTTCCACAGAAAATCAAGAAAATTCCTTAGCTGGATCTGGGTTATAAAGTTCTTTCCAGTATACAATCAGTTTACTTATTACTGCCCATAACTGTAACTATTGCTAGTGGTCTTGTACCTCTTCTCCATATTAAAATAGCACCAAGCTATGTGACTGAAGAAATTTTTCCACCACAGTATGTTGACATACAGCTGAATGATGATTTGGCTAGTGAAGACAAAGAGTGATTAATTTTTGTCAGCTGACTGGGGGTCTGATCCCACGCTCATTGAAATCAATGGGAGTCTTTCCACAGTCTTTCAATGGACTTTGTATCAAGCGTCTTATCACTTATTAAATAATTTTCTACTTGTATCTGTAGCACAGCTGGGACTGAACAAAACCCATGTATCTGAGCACCCCTAGAACTTGGAGAAGTTTGGTTTGGGAACCAAATTTCATGGCTTAGACCCAGCTCAATTCTATAGACAGAAGAAATAATGTCACTCGCTACTCCTCCAAAGCAATGTCAAGCCTTCTGTTATAAGTTTGATGGGTTACCCAGGTTTCGTAGGAGTAATGGTAACATGCGTGTATGAGATTTCTGGGAGCATCAGTGTCACAGAATGCTTCTGGGGTATCTTGAGAAAACCAGTACATTCTGGAGGATTTCACAGACAGGAAACGGTAAATTAAATCTTATTTCAGTGCTAAATTCCCCCATTGGCCTGTTTAGTGGGTATTCAGTACAGTGTTTTGCACATTTCTTGTTTTTCATTCTTGCTTTGCACTTTATGTATGATGGGAAGCCTGAACCTACAGAACCTTTTCCTTTTTACTCTTGAATGCCTCAGGAGATGAGAGGTTCCTGAGAATTAGAACTAGGGGTTTTTAATTGTTCATTCAGAAGAGAGCCTGACCTTAGGCCATGCAGTTTGAAACAGCTCTCGCTGGCTCACTTAGATCACCTCTGGCTTCTTTGTTCTGTTTCAGATATCACAGCAGCTGCACTGGCAACAGGAGCATGCATTGTGGGCATTCTCTGCTTGCCCCTCATCCTGATCCTTATCTACAAGCAGAGACAAGCAGTCAACATCAGGCGTATGTATCAAAATATTCCCATTCCCCTCACTCCTTCCCTTCCTCACTTTTATTTCAATATCTCACTGAAATGATTAGCATTAAATGATGTTGGGATAATGTCTTTGTGGGTTCTCTCTCTTAGTTGGCTATTGCTAGGACCTTTCATGAAGAGGACACGACACTCAGAAAGCCCTAATATCTGCACCAATGCAGGAATAAGTCAGCTCTGTCATTGAGCCTGTCAGGGGTTGAACTGACGTTAGCCAAATGATCCCTGTCCATATTAAAGTGTGCTGTGTGGCTAAATGCCCTCCCTGCCCCCCCTCCAAGTGAAAATATATCCCATTAGCCACCTGTGTGCATAAACAATCAGGCCCTCTGAAGCCATTTTCATAGTGCCCGTAGGAGGGCTAGAACAGGCAAAGGCTCATTACCAAGTCCACAGTGATGTACTAAGATGCAGACTGTGAGACACAGTGACTTGGCATCAGGAAGATAATTCTGGTCACCACATTATTAGCAATGGATGTCACTCACCCTAGACCCATATTTATCTCTGTTCCACACAAGCTTGTGTATTCTTACTGCTTCTTACTGTAATTATACATCAGAATGTAAGCAGAAGCAAGTTAAAAATGGTGAGAAACCAATCAATCCTGGGGGAGGGGAACACATCCTCTCATCTCCCAGTGGTTGCATTTATGCAACAGAAATGCTAATTTGCAACTGTGGTTATGGAAAGCTACCCATATTGTATGTTAAAGAACTACAGCTCATCAGTTTCAGCTTCCTCTTTTATAGCTCCGTGCTTTGGCCTTCATTATGTAACTCTGTTAAGCATCCTAAAGGCCAGCATTACACATCTGGGTTTTAGCAAGCTATCATATAGGAGGAGGAGACTGTCTAGCCTGGAGAAAACAAGCTAGTTTACATAAATCTCTTGGGGATTAGTGATGGGGTAGGGAACACAGATTGAGGGCAGGGCAGTTTAATAAAACTGTAAATATGCAACAGCATGTTTTAAAGTGTGCCTGGGCGTGGCATGGTACTTTGATTACATGACACCAATTCTTGGTCATATCAGATCTCTTACACTGTTGCAGAAACATTTGCTGAAATATAATGTTAATTTTTTTAACCCCGTAATTTGAGCTTCATTATGTGACAGAAATAGCTTTTCTATTCTGCTTTTCTTCTACTCAAATGATTGAAAAAATTAGTTACTACTATAACTTTCTTTAAAAAAAAAAACAAAACACTCCCTATATTCCACATTCCTATGACAACAAAATCCCAGAGGAATGTCTCCTGCCTCCCACCCCTTCCAGCCCTAGGAGAACATGTAGCTCCAGGGAGGAGCTGGAACCCAGGCAGGGCCTTGCTCAGACTCTTCTAGGGCTATCATTCATTTTAATGAGCAAACAGAGACACCACCTTCTGATGTGGTCTGGGCTTAAATTCAGCCCACAGGGCTGAAGCCCCGAAAGCTGTGTGAGGGGGATGGGGACTTTGAGAAATAGCTTATGAGAGAATTTAAACCCTGGTTGTGGGGACATTTAATCATTCCTTGGGAAACTGTATAGTTTCTCTGAGCCAGTGGGTAACTATGCAGCTCTGACTACAATAAATTAGAGAAGTGATTTGTGTTGCACAATCTGGTGAAATGTAATTAGTGAAATATAGCAGCGAGTTTCAACATCGATTTCTAGCTGAAAGGAGGGGCCTGTGTTGGTGCTTCTGTACCACTGTGTCAATAACCCTGGTGTAGCAGAGTGCTGGTGCTGGTGCAAAGGCACCTAAGTAGCCCCTGCTCAGCCAGCCCCAATCAGGGGAAATCGATTGGGGCTGGGAAGAAGTCTGATGCCTGGGCTTTAGAACTGGCTGCACCTGCGGGCCTGAGGGTTCAAGGGCTGTAAAGGTTGGCTGGCAGCCAGAAGAAGGGGGATGGCCAGGGGAAGGTCAGTCTCCAGGCAGATTCTATGTAGGAGAGGAGATTGTCAGGTCTGCAAACTCTGTATATAGTACATCACTGGTGGTGGGAGAACTTGTGTAAATAAAGCCATGGGTGCTGCAGAACTAGAAGCCTCTCTGAGCTTTATTGGGGCAACCAGTGGGCCCCAGGAAGAGGGGCAGGCAGAGGACTTGTTACACCTGAGTACAGGAGTTACTGCCTGCCACATGGAATATTGCCCTGTGCACAGCTTGAGGTTGTTTTAAAGTGAATAGAAAAGCAAAAAAGAACATTGAGTTAACAGAGGCTGATTTGCTGAATGTCGCAGCTAACCAGGCTGTAGGGAGTGTTCAGTACAGAAGTAAGTTTTATGTATTTCAGTATCTTTTCTCTTGTTTCTGAAAGATCCTGATTCACTGGACATATACCCCAAATATGCTTTGGTAGATCCTGATTCACTGGACATATGCTCCAAAATGTGACATCAACAAATACCAGAAGCCTGACTGAAATCAATGCCAGCCATGCTTGTTATGATGTCACAGAACAATGCATTCTGGAATATAGTCATTGAACCAAGAAATATTATTAGGATTTGATAGGGGTGGGATGGAGAAGAAATGAATTTGAAAAGATTAGCTTAAATTTATTTCTTTGATGCTCTCCCACAACCCTGCTCCATTTGGGACTGAAATCTGAATTTAACTTGGGTCAGCTTTTGCTTTGCAAGCCAACTTTAAGCAGAGGTCCAGGAGAAACAGTAGGCAGCAATGACAGAACAAACTGACTCGGAGGGGTCTTGTGATGAGTATAGCATAAATACTCCTCACAAAAGAAGGCAGTATGAATGCTCATCCACACAGGCCTGTGGTTAGCCATGTAGCATACAAAGGCAGAATGCAATGGACATGCACGCATACTGCAGGCTAAAGAGGGGGCAAACATTTCATAACTGGGCCATAGACAAGTGTTGCCACCTTTCCTGTATGCATATTGTCCACAGAACACAGTGCAATCTCTCAATTGCTCAACATTAGTCAACAGAATTCTTAGGGCCTGATAGCCCATTGCTCTTGTGTTGGTGCATAACAGACAGAGGGCACCTGGAGCCTTCCCACTCCCACACTATTACAGTCACTGCCATTGGTGGGAATCAGAAGGACTGCTTCTTCTGTGTGCTCCCAGGGAGATGCAGCATCCCAAAGGGAGAAACGGAAGGCAGAAAGGAAGTAAGGCCAGGAACGTGCACTCTCACTGAACTGCGAAACCCAGCTACTACCATCTTGAGGAAATTTGGGGCTGAAAGAATAGTAGCAAGTTAGAGGTTGTACCAAACAAATTAATAAGGAGAATGCTCTGCCTCCCAAACAACATTTCAGTGTCTTACTCAGGGCAGGGGTAGGGGAATGTGAATCAACAATAGCAGCTTCCAAAGTCATGTCTGGAGGAACAGTTCAACAAGATAAATTCTCTAAAGTCCCTCTGTGCACCTGTGAGTCTAGAGTGCAAACATGCCTCCGCAACTGTCCTTTGAGGGGTTGTGGCTCTGCACAGTCCTCCATGCATGGCAGTTTTACTCTAAATGGTAAAACTTAGCTCTTGTTCTCTAGTATGTTCAGTGAGAATTCGTTGTTCAAAATTCTTTTTGTTTTGAATTAACACATAAGGGCACAGATACCAGGGTGACAGGCCCTATGGGATTATATCAGAGTGGGACTATTTACAGTCTGACAGACAATTTTTTTCAATGGTCTAAAATCCACATGCATATCCAGATTGCTTTGAAATTTGCTATGCTTCATCAGGGTTTTGGGTAGAGTTAGTGTTCAAAGTTTGGGGTCATTTGGGCAAGCGGCTCCAGAAATACAGCTCTTCTTAAAAAAAAAAAAAAAAAGTATCAAGATTTACAGTTATTACAGCTTGCACACACCTGGAGCTCAAACTATGGCTCTGATCCTCCCAAAAAGATATTGTCTGTTCAGTTTTGATCTCAGTTAGTGTCCGGTGCCCACTGTCCTGCAATATTTTAAAAGTTATTCAAGGTAAAAGTTGGCTTGACAGTGTGGCTCAAATCAAGTTGAAGAGCCAGAGAAAGTCATTTGAGAATATGCAGCAGGTCTGGTGCTCTGTTGGTGGCTGAAGGTGATGTGCTGTGGCCACTGAACCTGAACTACATTCATGTACTGTGAGGCTGAGTCATGCCTGTGGCAGCATTCTGAGAATATTTTGTTTGACCCAAAACAATTTTCCCCCCAGCTTTTCAGTTTGCTAAAAATGTAAAAAAAAATTCATTTTGTGTCAGCCTGAAACTGTTTTTCAGTATGACAAATTTAAAAAAAAATCACACAGCTCTACACACAGGTGACCCACAATCACACCTCTTCACTAGCACCACTTTCTTAAAAAACCCCAAACCAACAGCAACAAAAATTCACTGCCCAAAAACTTAATTAATACAGACTTAAGTTTGACTGGCAATATCTCCTACCCGTCCAGAACGTCAAAGTTAAGGTGCATGCCATGGCTACCATACAATCTCAGTGCTGCCCTCCATTAGCTGGCAATGGTTCAGTAAGGGTGGTACCACAATAAATAGATAGAAGGAATGACTCAGGCAGCTCCTGCTAGTGAGTTTCATTGTGGGAATACTCATGAGAAGAGAGCACAGACGGGTGTGTACACACCCAAAGCCAAATGTTCTAGAATCCAAATGAATCATTTGGAATTATCAAGTTTTTTCCACTTCCACCAAACTCTTACACAAAACACACTGAACATACATGACCACATGCCTATAGGCATGAAAACATTTGCACACAGACCTTCACACATGTGCAGCATATATGTCTGTACCCATACACAGCCAGTTCACACATGCAGTAACTATGTGCATACTTGTATGCACAATACCTACTGGAGTTGTATGAACTTGTGGATATTACAAGTGTATTAACAAAGAGTTTTACTGGATGAGGCTCTCTGGAAACCTTTGTTAAAATTCCCTCCCCCTCCATTTAAAGGGAGGAGTGAGATGATTTCACTGTCTGTGAATGAATTCACCATCCCTGCCAGAGGTAACTAATTCCTGAGGCTTATAAAAGTACTTCTGAAGAGTAAGGATTTTGAAATTGGAATACATCAGACTGCACCAAGTGTCAAGTATTTTTTTTGTTTTAAATCTCAGAGATTATATCCCCTTGATATCTCATTAGGCCTTTAGTCCCACCTTTATTACCTATATTTTGCTCAGGAGCAGAGTACAAATATTTGTAGTATGTGCATTTAATATAAAGTGTGCTTGTCAAGAGGTGTTGCATTTTCAGTGTGGCCATGAGAAAGGATGTGTGGTTTGTTTTTTTTTAAATAGGAAAACAAACAGATTTCCCTGTCCTGCGCCACTATTTTTCGCACAGCCATGCAACCAGGGGACATGAAGTTTACCACAGGCTAAGGACAAATATTTTAGGGTCCCCTTATTAAAATATTACCAGCATGTGTGCAGATAAATGCATGGCCAACCTTAGGGAAAACGGCACTCTGGGAGAATTTGTATTTTGGTGCTATTTCTTTGAGTTTGAGAACAGCAGTGTGGAGTGCAGGGAGCGAGGATCAACTCCTGGCACCGGAGCCCGGCTGAGCTGCACAGGGCAGAGTTTCTGAGCCCGGGGTCTCCCCTGGCCATACCCCCCCAGACCACCTAACAGGAGGAGAGTAGGTGCACAGGCATGGGCAAAGGGACCAGTGTGTGGCCTGCTGGCTCCCCAGGGGCAAGCTCTGCTGCCTGCCCCTTCACGCCAGCTTGGCAACTGTGGGTGGCATTGGCTCCAGCCCCTGGCCTGCCTGCAGTCACTCCTGCTTTAGCAACCCAGGCATGCCAGCTTGTAGCACTTGGAAGGCAGCTCCCTGGCCCTGTCACCCAACTGTAAAGTCGGCCCTGGGTATATACATTGTATAGAGCATTGTTTCTCAAACTGGGGTCGGCGAGAGTACTCCAGGGTGTCTGTGGCCCCTGCTGATCAATTCCTTCCCCTCCCTCCCAGTGTCTCCTGCACACTGGGGAACAGCTGTTCAGTGGCGTGCAGGAGGTGCTGGGAGACAGAGTGGGAGAAGCAGGGACAGGGTGTGCTCAGGGGAAGGGGTGGAAAGACGTGGGAAAGAGGAGGGGCAGGGGTGGAGTGGTGGCAGGAAGAGGTGGGGTGGGGCCTGGGGCTGAGCGGGGGACTTGAGGGTCTGCAAATAATTGTATATAAAAATGGGGGTCCTCAGGTTGCTAAAGTTTGAGAATTGCTGGTATAGAGCATGCACCCAGGCATAGACGCCAACTCCATGGGTGCTCCGGGGCTGGAGCACCCACGGGGAAAAATTGGTGGGTGCAGCTCCCCGACCTCCCTGCCCCAGCTCATCTCCCCTGAGTGCGCCGCATGCCCGCTTTTCCCCCCTGACTCCTAACGCTTGCGCCTCGAAACAGCTGTTTCACACTGCAAGAGCTGGGAGGGAGGAAGGGGAATGCAGCGTGGCCCTGCCAGGGATGAGGCAGGGCCACGGCGGGGATTTGGGGAAGGGATCCAATAGGGGCAGGAAGGGGGTGGAGTTGGGGTGGGGACTTTCAGGAAGAGGTTGTAATGGGAGCAGGGAAAAGGTGGTGTCGGGGTGGGGCCAGTGTGGGTGCGAGCACCCACCAGCACTGGGGAAAGTTGGCACCTATGCACCCAGGTGCAAACAAGCCTGCAGTAGCCCAGCTGCAGCCTCATTTCACAGAGTGCTAACTTCAGAAACGGAAGCTCCTCCTTCCCCTTCTATTAAGTTTCAATCCAGGATGGCCCCACTCTTCAGAACTAACAACACAGTAAGCCACAAACATAAGGGCCTCTCATTTCCTTTGAGTTCAAGAAGTGGCAGCTGAACACTGGAGACTAAGATCTGAAGATATCAATGAACAAAAACAAAAAAAAACCAGTACTGCAGAATATTCCTCCTCTTCTCCCCCTTCTAAGCTGGTTTTATGTCCTGCGGAGTGAGGGGAGGAAGATCAGGACATGAGTTGCCTTCCTCAGAGGGGAAAAATCTGCAAGCCTGGGCAATGCTCCAAGCAGTTTATTTATTTGTGCCTGAAGTGTGTGCAAGCCCCATTCTGCACACTGCCAACCCACTCTGTATGCAAAGATCCCCCCTTCACCCCAGTGCAGAAAATCAGGATATTAAATTGGATCCCGGCAAATGTAATCTACCCTTTTATTCTTGGACCTGCATTTCAACCTGTCCCTTCCCATCACTCTCTGTATTCCAGGCTTTCGTTGAGCAGGGTTTCCTTCTAGCCAGATTGATACTTAGCAAAGCATCATGTCTTTCTCAACAAGTGTGGCTCAAATTCTCTTACAAAGCTGGCGCTAATCCCAAAGCCAGAAGGGGTCACACGACAGCAATGTATACACTCCTCTATGCTAGGGCAGGATAAGGGGGAGTGACAAATGTCTCAGGTCACTCCTGAACATACATCTTCCCATCAATGGCACTGCTGCAGGGTCATGCTGTTGTGATAGCAGGTGAAAATAAGGACAACAGCTGCACTTTAAATTAACCCACTGGAGTTGGGATTCTTCAGAGATGGTGAAAACAATAGTTAATGCTGATGAATTTTGCATCATGGAATTAGAGCACAAAACTTTCAGGGTTAATACTAGGAAATCTGCCTGCCACAGTCCACTCCTACAAGCCTGCAGAACACTCACTGAATGGAAGATCAGGGCCTGGAATGGAATGGGCAGGATGGGGCCCAGGAGTCAGCCACTTAAACTGAGAGAGGAGAATGGACCGACAGACTGAAGAAAGGGAAGGATAAGAGCAATGAGAAATGAACAGGGAGGAGGCACAGAAAGCTAGACAAAAAGGAGACATAGCAAGAGAGAGAAACGAGGAGGAGAAACTGAGAGAAATACTGATTGCTATTATGACAAGGTAGTATAGTTGTTACACTTGATGTACAATGAAATCCACTCCATTTTCATTGCACTAAAAAATTCCACTCATGAAATAATCTGCAGAACAACCAAACATCACTCCTGCTCTATATTTACTGCGGACATTTAACCACATGTAAATGTCATGACAGTCAGGGGCGGCTCTATGTATTTTGCCGCCCCAACCATGGCAGTCAGGCTGCTTTCGGCAGCATGCCTGCAGGAGGTCTGCTGGTAACGCAGATTTGGTGGCATGGCTACGGGAGGTCCACCGGTCGATGCCTTCGGCGTCCCCACCGCCGAAACCACGGGACCGGCAGACCTCCCGCAGGCAAGCTGCCGAAGGCTCCCTTACTGCCACCCTCACAGTGACCAGCAGGCCACCCCCCTGTGGCTTGCCGCCCCAGGCACGCGCTTGGTGTGCTGATGCCTGGAGCCGCCCCGATACCAGTTTACAACAAAGGAGCTCCTCTACTCACGGCTTTGTGGAAAAGAGACCTTTTGTTGGGGCTTTGTCGCAGGGATTGAAAGCAATGTCAAAAAACAACGGTACATTTGTGACAAAAACCTTTGAGGGAGCGAATGCTGCTTCAGAAGGCAGCTGTGTGTCAGCAAAGTGAATGTACCCCTCAGTCCCAAGAGAGCGCTCTGCAGAGTTCGTACAGCTTGTCTTGCACACCCACCTGGCCACAATGCGCAGAGCCTATACAGATGTGACACGCAAGGGGCACAGAGCGTGAATTCTCCCATAAAACTGGCAGAGTCGGCCAAGCATCTGCTCTGTTGATGTTACTATGATCTGGAAACTGAACAGTAGTAATAGTCATGGTACTAGTCCTAATATTACTACTATTAATTGGGGTGGTGCTGAAATAACTGATGTTGAAGTCAACTTTATTAACACTAATACTGACATTACTGACATTGGGCCAATTCTGTAGTCCAAGCTCAGACAAAACTCCTGTTGATGCCATGAGCCTGTTGAGAGCATGGCCAAATTGTGAGACTCTTTCACCAATCAGCCCTAATGGAAGAACAAATACTGTAAAGTGCAATTGGCTTGAAAAGATGGCTCTAACTGGTGCAGTTGAGCGCCAGTGCTGCTGAATCAGAATGTGCTTTGATTTAGTTTTCCTAAGGAAATCAGCAGCTGTGCTGTGTTTGTACAGAGCATGAACTGCACACTACAGAAATCAAATTCAAAACAAAATGCCAGAAAGTCCCCCAATACTTAGAACGTCCACACAAGAATCATCATGGGTCACTCTCCTTATCTGGATGTTTTCCCATTAGGACAACCTTGTTACACGGCCCACAGAAAGTGCTGTGTTCAAAGTTTAACACCAAAGAAACTCAGCAGTTTATACCTGTCTGTGCCTGGAGAGCAGAGAGTTCATGCCTTCTGAAAGGGGCACCAGCAAGTTTTGGAGAAAGGGTTCATGCATTATGAGCCTCTCTTCTCCTCTGGAGTCCTACGTTCAAAACATGATTGAGATCAGAAGCACAATGAGAGCTTGGAGATCTCAGGCTGCTCCATAGCAAGTATCTGTTGCTTTTACAAGTTGACAGGGTTCCTCCTCCTCATGACAATGCAGAGTCAAAATCCAAGAGAGCTCTGCAAGTCAGACTCAAGGTCCATTAGTAAAGCTGTAGGAAGATGCAGGAGGAGCTGCAGGTCAGTGTTGTGTCAGTGGGATAAAAAGGCCTGTCCTATGGCTGCTTCCACTTTCATTCATCTTTAAAACATGTTAATGAAGAAGGCAATGAAAGAGGAAAGAGGAGACAGCTCCTGGCAAGCTCCAGAGCATTCAGTTTGGTATCCATTTTCCAGATGAATTGGCAGTTTCCGTTCCCCTAGTCCAAACCACCAAATCACAGATTTATGAGAACAGAAAAAGCTGCACAGGAAAACAAAACACAAGCTAATCAGTGAAGAGGAAAGGAAAGGAACTTGAGGACTTAACCACTTGTGTGCTGCGCTTTGGAGCACCTCATTTCTATTGTATTGCATTGCCTATTGCTTCAGTTTCAGCAATGCATTCTGGTCACCATGGCTAGGGCTGGAATAGGTCCCCACATTTAATCCCTTCACTGCTAATGGAATGTTCCCATGTTCCAGCCTTTTGTGTGTCACATAGAACTCTATCTCTGACACCTTACATGAGAACCCTGGGCAACTGTCCCAGTTACAAAGCAGCAAGAGCGCTCACCTTTAGGGGGAAACTATGCAGAGGAATTTCTGAATTTGCAGCATTAATATTTTTGCCATGCAATTGACTGTCAATAGCAACAGTTGTTTTTTATTACTATAATAAAACATTTTTTGTCTTTTCGCAGGTGCTCATGAACTTGTAAGAATGGAAAGGTGAGGAAATCTTAAGTCTTTCCATTTTCCACTAGCCTGTTCATGCTCCCTTCCCTCCTTGTGACCCTGGAAGTGGCCTGGTTTTTCTCTCCTTCCTCTGATAATGACCTAAACTCTAGCTTGGCAGACTGCCAATGACTCTGGGCTGTACTTACCGCCTTAGCACAGTGGTAGGGATGATGGAGAATCCACATTCAGATAACTGCCCCACTGTCACAAACTTCTATTTCCTCTTCCCAAATGGAAACTACCTACTTCTTTTTTAACCCTGTCATGTGAGAGTCGGAGTCTCCCTGCACCAAGGAGGCTCCCAAATCCCCACTGCTAAGGCTTCAAGGTATCCGTTCTATGCCTGTTGTTCCTACTGGCATCGGATAAAATATACAGAGAATGAGATATCAAGGACATGTGTGAGGCCTCCAGGCTCCAGCACAGTACAGTGGCTTGGCTGCTGGACCAAACGGAAGGGAGAAAAGGAACAGCCATGGGAGTGGTAGGGGGAAAATGATGACAGAGAGGGAGCCACAGAATGTGAACAACATTAGCAGTAGTGCTGACTCCCACAATTTCATCACATCTCTGGTGATTTTGGGTGTTGTTTTTTCTTTTTAATCAAGGCTGCCAACTGCTTGCTCAAAATGACCACCATTTCCTATTGCTGAAGCCAGCAAGATGGCCACCATTTCCCTACAGTCTATCTGCATGTGGCAGCTAGGCTGCTCTTCATAACATTGGCTTCCACCTCCCATTGTTTCTTCAGTGAGACTGAACTTAAGCCATGCCCACAGGCAAAACCGCTACCGCTCTGTAGTTAAGGGAGCTGGCCAGGACACAGGGAATAAAAGGAGTGGAAGAGACCCTGTGAAAGATGAATGGGGAAAGTGAGGAGGAGCAGGGCACTGGGGGAGCAGGAAGCAGATTTAGGGGATGCAAGAGGATGTGAGAAGCAGGAGAGAGGCCCTGAAGGTGAAGAGGATAGTGATGGGCATGGGCATGGGAATGGAGGGGATAGACTCGCAGCTCCCTCAGTCTGGGGGCAGTGGTGGGAAAGGGGAGTCCCATCAAGCAGCCAGGGGAAGGCAATGTTGCCAAGTCTTGCGGACTGATCTGGAGTCACAGGATTTTGGCACCTGCAGGAGGAGCTCTTTCAGTGACCCGAGAAGCCCCCCCAGTCCTGCAGTTTTCAGGGCTGGGTATGTGGGCAGAGCTCTGTGCAAGAGCCTCAGGACTGGGGACATGGATCTGCTCCACCACTGGGACCTGCCTTCAGGTATGTCCTTATAGCAGAGTGAGGGACCTGGGGCAGTGGGAGGCAGGGAAGTGGTGCTGCTAGGACCTAGGCAGGGGAGAAACCTAGAGGCAGGAGAGGAGAGCAGTCAGGTGCTGCTAAGTCCCAGCTGAAGAAGTCCTGGGGCAGCAGGAGTCAGGGAAGCATTGCTGCTGGATCACCAATAGGAATTTGATAGCAGTTCCCCTGTCTTAGGGGTGAGGGAGTGGGTGAGTGGAGTATACATCTGAGCAGTGGGGATAGGAGTCCATTTGTGTTCATCAAAGGTTGACTTTTAAACCTGAAATAACACCACACACACTGGCAGAGGAATAGAGACAAATTAAAAAAAAATTATTATAAAATATTATTTGATTTTTTAAAAAAAATCATGGTTTTGGGTGCTCTGACTCGAGATTTTTTCTCTCTTGTGTTTGGCAATACTGCATTAGGCTGTGGGAAGAAAGAATTACAAGGAACTGGGATCACAGTGACTAATTAGAGGCATTGTTGACAATAGATATCAGTTGTGTCTTCCTCTCGATCTGCTACTAAGCCAAACTATATTCACCACCTATTACAGAGCATGGTTGACGTCTCGATCTGCAAGAGGAGTAAATACAGTATGCACCCACTCTACCTTTAACTTTAATTCTTGCTTCCTGGCTTTTCATTTTGAACTTTGGTAGCCTGGGGACAGCATTCTCCACCCCCAATCTCCTACATGCAGAACTCTCCAACCACCCTTCCTCTGGCCCTGTGCCAGATTTCCTACTTTTTCATTTTAAAAGTCTCATCAACTTAGCCAGACAGGCCTTGACTAAAAGGCTAAACTGTTGCCTGCCCTATTGAGCTGTTTCAAGCAGTAACTGAAACTGGCAGGATAAATCAGAAACTGAAATAAGAATGCAAATTAACCTTGGTTTTGTTTGTTGAGACTGATGGAACCTCAAAGGACATCTGGCCACTTTGGCCTTAAAATAAACAACACATAGTGGAGGAAATATCCAGAGGAAACATTTAAATGAAAAATTTAACACTTATGTAACCCACATGCCTCCTGGGCGTGATGTTCTGTCCTATCTAGTAACACCAGAGCACTTAGAGAGAGAAATAAAATGAGTCAGCTCTACAGCCTTGGCTAATAGTCAGTTGGTTTTTTGCTCAGGCGGTCGGGGCTCATGCACTAAGCTCCACAAGTCCCAGGTTCGATCCCACCCGCTGATAATGGGATCTGTTGGTATTGCACTTAGTTGCCCTAATCCTCTGTAGCTGTCTTGATTGTTAATAAGTGCTGAAATTCAGTCAGCTAATCACAGCACAAGACACCCTAGGGAGCTACATGCTTTCTTCCAAAGGGATAGCATCGCATGTGGAAGGAACTGAAAAGCAGCTTAGGGTTGAGGTTGATATCGGGGGTACTTTTAGCAATCACAAGCGTGATGAAAAGATATTCAAATTGGACCTGATGAAATGTGACATTCCATTTGGTCAGTAACGGCAAGGGAGGATTAAAATTACTATTTTCCTTCTCTCCTGGTCTGCAAAAGAAAATTAATTTATTTACAAATTTCTCCCCATATTTCAGTGCTTTATTACACTGTGTTTGTAGGGGCTGCCATGCCCCTCTCTTTCAGGTCTTATAAACTGCCCTCATTTATAATACCAGTAATTGCAAGAACTGCTCAGCTGCATTTCCTGGTTGCTGATAGTGTTCAGGTAGCTTGTGTTAGCATTTTATATTGCTAGAAAGAGGCATCAGAGCCCTTATAAATATATTATACTTAATCTAGGGCCAACTAGAGCTTCATGATTGTGATTATGCTGCATGCTGTGGTCATTTGGAACTTTTCATTATCAGTGGAATTCGAATTCATATCCTGGTGCTCCAAAGACTCAGGCTCCCACAACTTGAGCTAAAGAAGAATCTCCTTTGCCTGTTAGCAGTGTTGGGTCCATGACAAACATAAAATAGAGTTTCAATTCCAGCCAGCCAGGGTAGGGTATCTCAGGATGTACCTACACTGTAGCGCTGCCTACTAACTAGTGTGGCATTGCGGGCACTCCCTGCCTCAGTTTCCCTTCTCTCAAGGACACAACTCCACACAGTCCAAAAAGGGGCAAGACAAAATTTTCCTGCTGGGGTTCTAGTTTATTAAATACAAATCAACTTGAAATAAAGTCTTTCCCATTGGTCTCAGGGACATGCTCAGCCTTCCTCTTTAGGGCCTGCATCTCTGGAAGATCCTGTCTGTTAGGAGAGTTTCTTTCTCTATAAGCACCAGCAAACAAGGGGCTAGCAACCCTGTGACATACCATCCCCCAGCAAAGCTAACCTATACCGAAACGTGGGCTCAACAATGGCTAATGGTTGGTCATGTTCTCCAGCCAGGAGGGTGACCAGATGTCCCGATTTTGGGGTCTTTTTCTTATATAGGTCCCTATTACCCTCCACCTCATCCTGACTTTTTATGAAGCCCAGGTGCTCATTATTCAATTAAATTCCTAAGTGGACTAGTTCCCTTTAAATTTGATTATCATGGTAACCTGGGCCCAAACTCCCCTTAAAGATGCCAGTGACCCCATGACAAGGGTTATACCACTTCTCATTATGATGTTTTTATTGAGATCCTGCCTCCTTCAGAGTCATGGTTTTCCTCCAGCAATATCCCACGCCTGTGCTTGTATCAATCACAGTTGTTTGCTGTACAAAACAATGGTGGCATTACACGGGAAAAAACAGGTGCTAGGAAGCAAGCCCTAGAAAAACGATAAAGGGCAAACATAAGAGAGACCCTCCAGCTTATGTTTAAGTCAGATACATAGGAACTTCCATACTAAGACCAATAAATGCTATTGTTAGAATGGAAGAAAGTCTATAATTCTGGAGTTCTCCATAGGTGAGAGAGAAAGAGGGAAAGCGAGGACTGACACTGTATTTTCTCCTGCAGTAATGCTCAAGGCATTGAAAATCCAGGCTTTGAGGCTATTCCATCCACAAATACAGAGTCCAGGCCCAAGCCGCAGATGACATACATGGCCAGCCGCCAGCAGTCAGAATCGGGCCGACACCTTCTCTCAGAACCAAACACTCCGCTGTCTCCTCCAGGCACAGGGGATTGTTTCTTCCCAACACTGGGTAAGTGTCCATTTTACAAAACTATTTCCTTGGTTAACCCAGGCTAAAGCTGTCACAACAGAGGCACCGGGCAGCCAGCCATTGAAGAAGGACGTGAGAAAGGAAAAGAGGCAGAAAGGGAGGAGAATGATCCCATGTTAAATATTCAGTTTGAATCTAACTTCTCACTTAACACGAAATGTACCATCTTGTGATTTTGGGGAGGGGGAAAAACACTGCATCTCTGCTGTAGTGTCTCATTTTATACCTGCTCGGCCTAATTTTGGTCTCAGTTACACAAGCATAGACATGGAGTGATTCCACTTAATCCAATGAAGTTATTCCAGATTTACGCTGATGTCAATGAAACCTGAATTTGGCCCACTGACCTTTACTCATAGTGATTTGGTGTCTCAAGAGAAATTGCTGATACAAACCAAAAATAAGAAATCTTTTGCCTGGAGGTGGACAGGGAACTTCCCTTCGGGTTAGTTGTCACGTTGCGGTGTTCTGCAGTGGAGGGATGGGATGGGATGGGATGGGGGAGAGAGAGAGAGAGAGAGTGTGTGTGTGTGGTTTCGAAGTTACTGCCCCATGAAAGAGGGTCCTTTCTGTAAGGAAAGGAAGGGAGAAAGAAAAAGAACAAGAAAAAGAAGAAAAAAAAAAAAAGGGGGAAGGGATAGCTCAGTGGTTTATGCATTGGCCTGCTAAACCCAGGGTTGTGAGTTCAATCCCTGAGAGGGCCATTTAAAGATCTGGGGCAAAAATCTGTCTGGGGATTGGCCCTGTTTTGAGCAGGGGGTTGGACTAAATGACCTCTCCAACCCTAATATTCTATAATCTCAACTTTTGGGGGAAAGAAACACAGCTGTGGCACAACTGGCTCTTTTTGTTTGTCCTGCAGCATGGGGTAATGATGAGGTTTGCCCTTCATACAGGAATTTTTCTTTCATACAGAGAGTTCTCGCCAGCCAGTGAGTCTCTGTAGTGCTCAAGTTCCAGGTGTGGGCTAGCAATGTTAAATTGGTGGACACACTTGTCAGTCCATTATCCCTGCCCCTAGAGTATCCTCAGATTAATCTCCCAGAGCTGGCTTGACATTTCATTCCCAGTTACTACTAATATAGTAGATGCTGTTACAAGTAGGGAAAGCTAACTCAACTCAATACCAGCTAGAAAAAAAATCCTGCCAGTTGCCCTAAAAAATGTTGCCTCCAGGAGATTTAAAATTGTGAGCTACAGAACAGTAGGGACGGACCCAAAGCCCAATGAAGTCAATGGAAGTCTTTCCATTAACTCCAACAATGTGCTTTGGGTCAGGCCCTTAGTTCCCTTTCCCTGCCACCTTTGCACCTGGCGACATTTGGCTGAATCATTCTGCTAAAGGTGCCTGCAAACGGGAATGTATACCTCCAGCAGCTCGGATCTCCTAGAGACTTGTCTATAGTGGGGAAGAATTTTCTGTTAAGCACATAAAACCACAGCTATAGAGGTGCCAGTGAGCTCCACATCCATAAATAACGTCTAAAAATTAACAGATTTGTCTCTCCTTTTCAGAGCCTGTTCCTGATTCTCCAAATTCCATGAAAGTATAAAATTGCTGAAGAAGAACAACTTTCACTGAATTTGTTGTCAGCAATACGGAAGCAGCTTTGGCTATTGCTGAAGCAAAGGCTTTATAGGCAAGGCCACTTCTGAGTGGAAAAAATGACCGACACTTTCTCTAGCATTCAATGCTTCCCCTGGCACCTCAAATTCATCGCTGTGCTCATCTTCCTTAGAAAGTTTCTCAAGAAAAAAAAAAACAAGAAAGAAAGAAAAAAGATCACCACAACTGTTGAAACTCTTGCTGGTTTTTCTTTACTGCACAAGGAAGCTTACAATTTAATTACCAAAGACATTGCTAAACTCATTGCTGGTGTGCAGTTCCCCACACCATGCTTATTTACAACACTGGCACCTAGAGCAGGTATAAGATGACGACTTATTAAACTGGAGGGAGAGGCTGAACAAAAAAAGAAACCTTACAAACTGAACTGGAGTAAGAGAACCACTCTCCACATTCCATATGCCCTGCTCCAGTGGAAATTTGTGAAGAGGAAAACAAGTTCCTCTTCAATGGGTTTAGATTTTTGCTACCTATTTTCTTAGAGATGTATGTGTGTATATATATTATTTTGTTGCCCGCACTGTTTGAGGTCATTGCATAGAAACTGTATGGTGTGTTTATAACTTGTATCTCTTTATGAAAAGATGTATGACGGGAAGATTTGTAAGAAAAATGATATCAGCTGCCAGCTACAATATCTGAAGAATAAGGAGTCAGTCAGAAATATAAATCTGGTGTAAGTCATGGAGTTCGGCTGTGGATTCAAATTGAGATCCAAACTTCTCAAAAATCCATGAGAGTGTGGGGAATCACTGCTCTGATTCAGTCCTATTGTAGAGATGGACCTGAGCTGTGCAATTTGGACCTAGATTCGGATTCCAACTTGCCTGAAGTTCAAATGGGTTGGAATCTGGTTTTCCAGTCTGATCCCATCTCTGTTAGAAATGTGGCAAACATCTCACAAAGAGTCTGAGTCAGAGAGACACCAGGCACACCAGTGGTTTAATTTATTAGCATAGTTTAATCTGTGTTATGTTCCTCTGTTTTCATAGCCATGTTAGAGAATCCACGCCCCCTGTTTGGGAACAACTTTTGAAATGCTTTATCCACATGCAATCATGGGGGAAAACAGTATCTTCTGCCATCACTCAGATACGTTCATCTGGGACTATTTGAGTGACCACAGCAAATATCCATAGGCAGAGCACCTCAGAAAGTCTGCAAGCATTTAGTATCTCAGAATTGTCTCCTGTGGGATTGCCAGGAGAACTAACACACCCTGCTCGGTAATACACTCCAGTTAGAGGTGTGCCCATGAGAACCAACTTGAATTAAAGTAATGTGTGTTCAGCAAAGGTCTCATGGAGCGGGTCAGATGACTATTGGCAGGTCATAAAATGATTTTAAAATCTGCAGTCATGATGCAAACCACGATAACCATTTTCAGATTTGTTACTCTTGAGTTCCTTTACATGGCTGAAAAAGGTACAATGTGGAAAGGCTAAGGAGATTTGAGAAAGAGAGAGAACACTATAAAAAAAACAGTTTTTGTTCAAGGGTCACCTGCCCTGTTTGGTGTAGATATACAATAGGAATACATGAGTCTCAATGAAACCATAACATATATAACCTTTCTGTAAATGACCCAGCTTTGTGAGAGTTTCAAGCAAGGTACAGACTGGTCATGGAAAGAATATACACTGCCAAGCATGGATGAAGCCCTGATGGCTGCATAGATAAGGGACAGTCAGCTCCACCCAGGATCCAATCCTCTCCCATCATCTCACTCATATTCCCTTAGATGGGACGGGCATGTCAGTTATTCTACCACACTTTAATGATGCCAGCTTGGAACTAAGCAACCAAAGAGTCACCATCAGTAGATTGAGGCAGTCTCTCAGCATGAACAAATCCTAAGTGGAGGTAGGGGTGGGCAGAAGGGAATGGAAAAACGTCTTATCCTACTGTGGGAATCACATGAACAATATTTTTAATGTAGCCAAGAAGAGCTTTTGATGCTTTCATTCTGAGGCTAATTTTTCAGCTGGTTCAGAACCCATCCATCTCTATTTGAGAGTCACTCCAGCTGGCAGCTTGGGTCTCAGCCTGCGAGCAGAATATTTCATTTTCGTACTTAAAAAAAAAATCATAGGCATTGATGAAAAATAATCAAGATTTTGATGCTTTAAAAAACAACCCCTCCTCCCCCAGCTGTAACATTTTTTTTTTTTAAATTAACCCTTTCCAGGTGATGGATCTGTGATATGCACTATAGGCCCATAGCAAAGGCTGATGGGAGGTGAGAAGGGGCCCATTTGGTTCTTTGTAAAGTTTAGAAACTTTTTTAAACCACGGAGAAAGGACATGCAGCTTGGAACTGAGCTTCCCCCTATACCTCTAATATGATGAAGAAAGTGGAAAAGTAGAGTGGGAACCATCTGTTTAAAAGCATATTTTACATTTTGTTGCCACGAGATTCCCCTCGGCAGCTTTCCTCAGTGTCCTCCAGTCCAGAGGAATGGCAGGGAGACTCCATCTCCCACCTAGACCGTATCTTCCCTGGCACCTAGAACCTATCCTTTCTGCCACCTAGCACAGAGAAGCAGGTAATAGGAGGGAAACTTCTTAGGAGTGTCTGTTTCCTGACACCCTCAGGTGCCATCTATAGGCTGGGGTGAAGATGACCAGAGGGAAAACAGAGTTTCAGTATGATCATAATACATAACTTACACAAACCACCACCAAAATACAGAACACAAATAGTGTTCCTGAAATGATTCCAAAATCAGCAACAAGACTCCCACAGCATCTGATGTCATGCCCAAATGACTCCCATGTCAGAGTTGCACAGCTACAGCTTACCAGCAGACATTAAAAATAAAAAAAATAAAAATCTAAAAAGTCATGTAGAGAAGAGAATATGCTCCTGGGTAGATTTCCAGCCTACTGACAAGTCTGGAAAAGTTTAAGCCTGAAAGCTACTTGTTGTGATGATTGTCTCATTATTGTGACTCTTTGGTGTCATGGTGTGTGGGCTGGCTCCAGGCCATTAGGAATCCAGCTAGTGTGCCAGTTGTGTTTTCTCTCACCTTATGTTAGAAAAGCATCCTGAGATGACCCTGACTAGAACCCGGGTATAGCTGACTACCCTATCTATGCAGCCATCACAGCCCAGCAGTAATCAGAACAACCTGGGATGAGCAAAACGTCTCTTCAACACTCCAAACAGATAACAGGATAATATCTTGTGGCAGAAAATGCTACTTAAGGGTTTGATTAATTTCAGAAAAAAATCTCAGATCATTTAAATAGACTGCAACTATAAGGCCTGTTACTAGAATATCCTGGTACACCACAGCAAAAAGATGCTCCTAAACCACATTGTCTCTCTGTGCCTATCTGAGAAGCTGCAGCCTTTCAGAACTTCCGCAGTTCTTCTCTTTGTTAACAGGGTGATACTTGATGGTACATGGCTAGGGGCAAAATCTGCTACTTCCTTTAGCGGTACTGTACCCCATGTAAAGATGCCCATTGAGGAAACCTGAAAATCTGTGTGAAAGCTGAAATCTTCTACTGATTAGCAAAATTCTCTGCATGATCATCACCAGTCTTGTGGATCCCACAGCATGGGGACATCAGCATGACAAGTGTATACCTATCTGATCTGGAGATCTATTTGCTTAATGGGTCCATTCCTGTGTCAGCTGTTAGCTGCTTCCCTGCTGAGCAGTGCACTGGATAATTCTGAGAAACAAGACCTTGCATGGCTAGAGATTAAAAAAGGAAGCAAATGAGAAGCCATGGGAGTATGAAGGCCTTGCACAAACCAGCTGCCACTCGTCCCAAAAGTTACAAAATAACCTCCTGGGTTGCAGAAGGTACCCAGCTGTGCGCTCCCACCCACTGACTTGCTCCCACTCACATTTCAGTTCAAAAGATTTCACTAGCTATCTAAATTCCCAACTCTCCTCCTCGCCACCAAAAATAAAAATCAGGTAAAAACTCTCTGGAGGCCTAAGTCCCTTTGTTTCATATGGCCACACAAGCTAGCCCTGTTTCTGTGATGTGACTTCATGCTCCATTTAATAAAGAGCTGAGGATGGGGTTGAAAGGGCCAATTCCCACCTTCCCTGCGGTTCTGTTAATTATTCCAGAACAAGAGACTAGAAGACCAGAGCATGTGGGAAGCATGCAAAGGCATGATAATGTCTCTGCCTTCAAAAGGAAGACATGAGCCTGATGGGAACAATGCATGACTAACGAACTGTGTGTCAGATCTGGAATAGTGGCTCTCAATACTGCTTTTTAATTTTAATGTTATTCTTTATTTAAAAAAAAAAAAAAAAAACCCCAACCACCTTCTCTTCATGGCCAGCATAAAATGCTCACATTGTTTGTCTCCTAAGACCACTGACAGCAGGGTGGCATGTTCTGAGATTGAAGGGGGGTGAAGAGAGTAAAACTAAGGGGACGGTATAGGGGATAATCAACTGCTTCGGGCTATTTGTACATTCTGATTACTGTGAAATGTTCTTCAGATGTGTATGCATTTGTTTATAAAAATACTGATTGATGATACAATAAAGTTTTATTGGAAATATTGTTCTTATGTAACAGAAAGGGATTCACAAACAACAGCTCAAAATCTAGCCAGCTGCAGGGAAGGAGGGGCCAATGACATCAAATATCGGGGGCTACGAAGAGGACGGTGAGGTTATTAACAGCGCTGCGATGATGCTATGTGAGCTGGGCAAGCAGAAGGAGGAATGCAGTGGGAACCGGGAAGAGACAAGCTCCAAGTTGCCAGGGTACAGTGACCTGCATGGTAAAACCAAAGTTCTTTTGCTGGAATAGTTTTTCTTTATCGTCTTAGATCATTTCCAGAAATGACAAGTCTTTAGCCAAAACTGTACAAGACTGTCCTCCCCTTTCTGTATGGGGTTCTGTCGCACACTTGTAGCCTGGTGGAAAACTGTGTTGGGGTACTACAAACCATGTTACAACTAGGACAGCAGACTAAGTGGAATAATCTCCTCTTAATGGAACCACCCCTTTCCAAACCGCACTGCACCTGACATCTATCTTAACTTAAAAAATCCACTGCCCTGATTCTGCAACAACCTGTGTAAGGAGGAGGGCGGAAGAGAAGTGCTGCCATACTTCCTTTATTCTGTTTCCTCTTTTGTCTTTGAACATGTTTTTGCATTGTGGTTTTCCTGTTTTCAGCCTGCTAAGTCTTCTTTGTAGCCCTGACTGGTCTCCAGCCATTTTCCTTTCTGTGATCACTCGGACAAGGAGTGGAGACTTCAGAAAGATGGCACCGACAGTATCCTCTTCTCTCTGTTGCACAGGGACATGACCTCAGGACTGACCTTATGGGTGGGCAACCGCCCAGGGTGCCATGGTCAGGGGGATGCCATCCAAATGCCACAAGCTGGCAGGCCTGGGCTGCCAGAGGGGGGGTGAGTGCAGGTGAGACGAGGGATGGAGGCCAGGGCTGGAGCCCCTGGCCAGCCGGGAAGGGGGCAAGTGATGCCACCTGGAACTGCCAACCTGTCAGGGAGTCACAGCCAGCATGGTTCATATCTGCAGAGCAAGTGGGCCAGCACCTGGATCCCCCCTTCCCATGGGCATGGGTGGTGGCTGCATACCCACTCTCCTCCTGCTAGGTGGTCAGGGGGCGTATGATCGAGGGAGCCCCAAGGCTCAGAAACTCCTCCCTGTGCAGCCTGACCAGGTTCTAGAGCCAGGAGCTGGTCCTTGCGCCCCACGCCCCATGTTGCTGTTCTCAAAGAAAGGGCACCAAAATACAAGTTTGTCCAGAGCGCCATTTCCCCCTAAGGCTGGCTCTGCAGTATCTCAGTGCTCCACTAAGGAAGACTTCAGCACAATGGCAACAGCAACATGCTCTTCCTGTGACTGGCAAAGGACACAGCCCATTTTTGCAGTAAGGGAGACTAATGGAAGTGGCAACAGCTGTGAGCCCTTCCCGCGACTGTTGCTGGGGCACAGGGACCCTGTACTTCTAGCAAAGGGCATTGCATTAAGATGGCACCAGCACTGTGCCCCTCCATCCGAGTGGCAATGGAGCATAGATACGAACACCTCACTTTTCCAGTGTGGGAAATGACATCAAAGAAAGAGCTTCCCTGTTGTCCCGCATGTCTCCCTAATCCTCCTATGGCAGGGGCTTGGTATTACCCTACTCCCTTCTATAGCATGGTATCGGTTTCCCTTCCCCCGCTGCAATTCCCTCTTTCCCAGCACCACTTTCTCCTGCTGTGGGTCCCTGCTCCCCCCAGTCCCTGTTTTCCTCTGCCCCAACTCCAGGTCCCTGATTCCATGTCCAACAACCCACCCACTCCCCATCCCCTGGTTCCTGCTCCCTCATCACCACCACTGCCCTACACCTCCACCATCACCTTCGTTCCCCATCCACCTACTTCCCCCTCTCTGAGTCCCTGCTTTCCCCTCTGCCCTCAGCTCCACTTCCCCCATACCAGGTTCCTGCTTCCACCAGCACCAACTACCCCCTAACTCTCTCCAGTCCCCTCTGGGTTCCTGCATCCTTTGCCCCAACCCCTTTGACCTTGTTGATTCCTCCTAATCCCCACTCTGCCTGCTTCCCCCTCCAGGTTCCTACTTCCCTCCTTACTCCACTCTGAGTAAGAAAGACACTACAGAAAATTAGCACCTACTGCACTTCTGAAGATATACAAGTGCAAAAAACAAACTTTCTGTAAAGAACCCTGCCAATAGTGGCTGAGCTGCACACGTAGATGGAGCGAATCACGGGATACGGCATAAAGAAATGCACATGTACCCTTTAACCATTGCTTGCACACATTCTACTTTCAGCCCATTAGCAGCATAAGCAATGAGCTGGGAAAACTGTGCAAAGAAACACAGGCTGCTTCTCCACACAAATAAAAGAAGCAAGCAGATTTTAGAGAACATGAACGCAGACATGAAGTTATTAATACCAGCGCTAAAGCACTAGATGTGATTTGATATCAAAGGTTGCTTTCAGGGCATTTTTACAAAACTAAGTTGTTACTAGGCAATTTTAGGAAGTGGAAGCATGGAATAGGATAGAAGTTTGCCTCACTGAGATCTGCGCTCTGTGATTGTAAGGAAAATCCACCCAGAGAGGGACAGCAGGGAGCTGCTTGCACAGACCACCATCCGGATGGGAACAAACAATGTACTTGCAAATAGAAAGGGGGCAAATGAAAAATAAAGAAGGGGAAAAATTGGTTACCTGCAACAGCTCCAGCTATCCACTATGTCTTGCAGCGATGTTTACTATCCCAGTCCTAGGCCTCTACAGGTATGTCTACATTGCATTGTAAACCCGGCCTCAGACTCAGTTTTAGTCCAACCCCTCGATCATCTACACATAAATCATCTGACTCGGAGCCACAAGATACTTTACTTTGTTGCCTGAACATGTTTACTGTGTTCCAAGCCAAGATTCTAAACCAGATTTACTGGAGACTTATGGCAAGTTGGCTTCTGAAATTGAAGCTACCGAAATGAAAAGTGAAAGTAGTACAGCTCCACTCACTATTTTATCTCTGACTTGACTAGGAAAGGGTGTAGGGCAGGGGTGGGCAAATTTTTTGGCCCGAGGGCCACATCGGGGTTGTGAAACTGTGTGGAGGGCCAGGTGGGGAAGGCTGTGCCTCCCCAAACAGCCTGCTCCCACCCGCATCCGTCCCCTCCCATTTCCTGCCCCCAGATTGCCCCCCTCAGAATCCCCGCCCCATCCAACC